>NC_140512.1:32290138-32397638 GCF_964339955.1 Pipistrellus hanaki
TGTAGAAGCAGGAAGGAGAACCCAGCAGTCCACTCATAAGCCAAAACTTAAAGGAGATTTGCAAAAGTAATGCAAATAATTCAAAAGAGAGAATGCCTTCCTGTTCACTACATTATTGTGTTTTAATGTATCTATTTTTCATTTTAAAAAACACACATGCTATTTGTGTTAGCATGTAAAACAATTTTAAATGAATTAATACATATTTAAAATTTTAGTTTTAATTTTTCTAATATGATAAAATAGCCATAGATGTAACTGACATAAATGAAAGGACCTTGTAGTGTGGTGAAGGCTTAGGGCAGGGGGCGGGCTTAAAGGGGTCAATGGTGGTTAAAAGGAAATAAATATATGTGATACGTTCAACAATAAAGGGTTAAAAAAATAAATACAACAAAATAAAATGCTTTATGCTAGGTGGAAAAAAAAAAGCCCCTTGAGGTCCTCAATAATATTTGAGAGTGGAAAGAGGTCTTGAGATCACAAAGTTTAAGAAAACTACCTTAGAAAATTGCTTCTGTACCAAAGAGTCAATTTAACTTATAGTTCTTAATCACAAAAAGTTCAGCAACTGAAAAAAAAAAAGATGTGATTGATTTGGGTGGAAGTAAAATAGGCAGGGAAATGGGGCAGATCCTCAGTAGCATCCCTTATCTGAACGGAAAAGGGGGTCACTGAGCACGCAGGCAAATATACAGGAGAGGAAGGACTCTCCAGGACTGCCAGGGAGGCACTCTTTCTGACCTGGTTGTTACTCTAAATTGCATGGGCTTCCTATGCTCACATGTTGTAAGCCAGTCTTTGTTTTTAAAAACTTTTCATGCAATGGTGAGAAGAGAACTCAACTTAGATCAGCTTTTACCGAACTGCATAGTATGAGAAATGAGCATATGAAAATTTGATGATGATTGTAATGAAGTTTGTATAACTGATGCACTACAATTTAGTTTTTCTCATGATTAAAATTGTGTCTTGGAAAAATAACTGGCTTCTAAAAATAGAATATTTGCAGTTTATAATTATAATATCACTTACATTATGACAGTGCTTTGAAGTTCTTAGGTACTCCACTGAATGAAATGAATGAAAAGTAACTTTAAATGTTCTACAAAGGTACTCAAGTCATGAGGTAAGTGTAATAAATAACTATGTAGGATGAAATAAGTATAATGGGATTGGGTTGCATGCTTTGTGCAGCCCAAACCTTGTGTTCATATTCAGTGTAATCTCACAAAATGCTTAATGCATATTTTATATATCACCTGACTCTACTATACTCACTCCATTATTCCGATAATCATCTGAGTATTTCCATTATAAGGCAGTTTGTTTTAATTTAGGCTGAAACTGTTGAACATATTTAAAAACAGAAAAGTATACGTGATCTCTACTTAAAAAAAATATATTTTATTGATTTTTTACAGAGAGGAAGAAAGAGAGATAGAGAGCTAGAAATGTCGATGAGAGAGAAACATCGACCAGCTGCCTCTTGCTCACCCTCTACCGGGGATGTGCCCGCAACCAATGTACATGCCCTTGACTGGAATCGAACCTGGGACCTTTCAGTCCGCAGACTGATGTTCTACCACTGAGCCAAACCGGCTTCGGCATGATCTCTATTTTTTTTTTTTTAACTTTACTTATTTATTTATTTATTTATTTATTTATTTATTTATTTGCCCCCCTCCCTCCCTCTCATACATACCCTCCCTCCCCAGAGTTTTATGTCCATTGGTTGTACTTATATGCATGTATACAAGTCCTTCAGTTGATCTATTATCTCCTCCAGATCTCCCTCCCCTCCCCACTGTAATTTGACAGTCTGCTTGTTGCTTTACTGTCTCTATATCTATTATTAGAAATCTTTGTTGCTATTTTTGCTTGGGATAAAACATGCATAAAATCACTATTCCCTAAAATAAGCTATGAGAGTCACCAAAGTTATCATGGAGCCTGAGTGTTGTAAGGAAAGTAGATGATGCTCAGTAGTGAGTTATGTACTGAGTGATTTGGGGGAGAGAAAGAATAGAGATTAGTGAAAATCTGTCAAATCCGTATTGAATCAGAACAAAATGGATCACCATCTTTGAGAAGAAGAAAAATCATCAAAGAAGTCTAAAAAAACATTATTGGTTTGTGGTTGAGAAAAATCTAGAAGAGGTGGTAACAGTGAGGCTAACCATGTATCATACTGGCCTAGGTTTTGCTTACTGGAGGACACAGGGACACCTTCAGGAAATAGCAGAATACGGGCACTGAATTCAGTTCAGGAATTCTAATAATGAAAAGTAATACGAATAACATAACAATGCTAACAAGATATATAATATTTTTGTTCCTTTTCAGCATTTTTCAAAGCCTCATTTAAGTTATGGCTAGAAGCATTAGGCACTGTTATTTTTTAGAGTTGAGGAAAATGAGGTACATAAACTTAAGTAACCCATCCAAACACATACTAGTAGCTAATAAAAATAACGATGATCTCTAATTTTAACTCACTAAATCCTCATAGCAGTTCTAAGAACTTAGTGCTATTTTCCCCCACTACAGATGGGGAAACTGATTGTGGGGGAGGTTGAATACTTGCCCATAATTGCATAGTTACTAAGTGCTACAACTGGGATTTTAAACTAGATTGAGTCAGTGCTCTTAACCAGTGTGTTCTATATCCTGTTGTTGTTTCTGTTATTTTTAGATAGTCCATCTTAACTTAGATTTTAAAAAATAATTCAGTACAGTACAAAGAATGGCAATGGTATCTACAAAAAAGATGGCAAGTATTTCTTAATGCCAGGATTGTATTCTTGTTCCCTCCTTATCTTTGAAGCCAAAATACTTTCAATCACTAGAAACAGTAACTGACTGTGTCTGGGTAGTCATTCATTAGTATTGACAAGTTGGATGGTAAGATTACTATTTCTGCACATAGTTGAATAGTTGGGATAAATAGGCAAAATCAGTTCTCTTCCCCTGTGAATACTGGTCTATGTATTATAGCAAATATTGTATCTGCTACAGTAGTAAGCTCACTGACCTGCTTACAGTATTAATATGGAATGAATTTTATTATCAAACTAGAGGCACGAATTTCGTGCATGGGAGGTGAGGGGGTGTGTCTCTCAGCCCAGCCTGCAACCTCTCCAGTCTGGGACCCCTTTCACAATCCAGGACTGCTTGCTCCTAACTGCTTGCCTGCCTTTCTGATTGCCCCTAACCACTTCTGCCTGCCAGACTGATCATCCCCTAACCTAGGGGTGTCAAACTCAATCAGAGAAGGGGCCAAAATCTAAAATCCAGCCTAAATCGCGGGCCGAATGGTTTACTGAACAATCATAAACTGACAATGTCATAAACTGACAGCGGAGTGCAGTAATGACAGCGCGGTGCGGGCCACATTGCAAGGCCTGGCGGGCTGGATTTGGCCCGCGGGCCGTGTGTTTGACACATGTGCCCTAACCACTCCCCTGCCATCCTGTTTGTCCCTAACTTCCCTACCCTGCAGGCCTGGTCACTCCTAACTTCCCTCTCATGCAGGCCTGGTCACCTCTATCTGCCCTTCCCTGCAGATCTGGTCCTCCCAATTGCTCTCCCCTGCAGGCCTGGGTTCCCCCCAACTGCCCTTCCCTGCAGGCCCAGTCACTCCCAACTTCCCTCTGCCAGTTTGGTCACCCCTAACTAGCCTCCCCTGAAGGCCTGGTCCCTCCCAACTGCCCTCCCCATCTTGTTGTGGCCATCTTGTGTCCACATGGGGGCAGCCATCTTGTATGTTAGAGTGATGGTCAATTTGCATATTATACTTTTATTAGATAGGTTTATTTTAACTTAGAAGACTTGAGAAAATATCCTTATGGGTTTCAAATTAAATCTGTACAAACTTTTTACTTGACTCAAATGGCTTTCTTGGAAGCCAAAAGCCTTGTGTTCCATTTCTAGCACCATCATCAATGTTGCCTTTGGTAAATCAACATGGTAAATGAATGTTTCATTTGGCAGTAGGAGTGCCATATGCCTTAGTGCAGTTTTGCATATCTGAAATGGATTTTAAGATACGAATGTGTAAAATAGTTCCATCACTTATTAAGTCGAATGCATTGTATGCTTCATAAATTTAACAAATAATAAGAGATTAGCTGATATTTTAGAACTTGAAAAAATAAAAAAAAGAACTCTCTAGTTTTGTGTGATCCAAAATTCAGCTTAACTTTGCCTTAAAACCATTCTTAGTGTTAAACATCTAGTGCTTTTGAAAAATCAGTCAAGATCTCCGAGGATATTTAAGTTCCTTTTTGTTCAGAAATGTCATTAACTTGAAATATAAAGATGCTTTCTAAGGAAAATGGTTTGCCCAGCCAGATCTCTCAGTGTAGTTATTTTGTGATGCGAGCAGTAAAACCCAAACATTGAGGCTGCTTGCCACAATGCCTTGTTGCCCAGACAGTGATGTCATGTTTTAAGCATGTTTAGTTTGCAAAGGTCCTGCTTTTGATCCTTTAGTTGTCACTTTTTTTTTTATGCAGCTCCTCCTAAATTACAAAGGTACTGAAGTAATTTGCCTCATTAAGGTCTGATGCTGACACTGTTGTATTTCATTCGTCATTCTTCTGTTAGCTTTCTTCATTAAGACCTTATTCAAATTTGGATCATGGTTCTACTGTGACATCCATGCCATTATCATCTAAATAGCAATTGCATATTCAAAAAACAACAGCTTCTCCTTAACTGTCTGTAACTTAACATTTACATAGATTCAAGTGGGAATTAAGGAGAAAATGAATCTTTGTGATTTACAACCCTCCCTTTTACCCTTGATTTACTAGTAAAAGTTGAATAAGCTACTTGTAGTCGAAGGAAGACAAAATTATTGATTGCTCAACTTTAGTTCTGTAGAGGTATATATATCATATATGGTTTCTGTATTAAAGAGTTACCCTAGTGACAGTGACAATGATTTAATCACCCACTTATTTATTAGGCAGCCTTGACCATTTTGGATATAACAGGAGCAGGTTTAACGCTCTATTAAGAAATCAGTATTATCTTTTACTAACACAGCAGTGCTTGATAACTGGAAAACATTTAAAGGGAACCTTTTAAAATGATTCAACATATTTGTTCTTTGCAGGATAAGCTTCAAAAATAGAAGCAAATTCTACCATACAAATAATCTACTTTTCAAACTATTTTGTTTTGACCATCTTAAAATTTTATTTTATAATCAGTAATATTAAGTGGATTTGACTGAAATGAGCAGCTATGGTTACTGGAGACAAAGGGTTTCAACAGATAAAGTGAACATAACTATTAGAATGTTATTTTGTCACTCATATGTGGTATAGAGGAAAGTTGGTACAAGGTACCAAATACACATATGTATGTACAAATAGAGTGGCTATATTATATGGGCCCTTTTAAAGAATTTCTTAACCATCAAAAATGTGCACGTGTGTGTGTGTGTGTGTGTGTGTGTGTGTGTGCACGCGCGCGCGCGCTCTCGAGTAGAAGGGAGGAAGGGGGAGGGAAGAGGAATGCAAGAGAGAGAGGGAAAAGAGGGACCTAACCATTAAAAAGGCTAATTATCTATTCAATACCCAAGCTTTTGCTGCCTTGCATAATAAGTTCTTATATATTTTGTAAATTTCTTTCATGGTTAAAGAATTTTATTTCCTTTGTTTGAAGTGAGTTTTCATGTTTTGTTTTCATATGTATATTCTCAAATTTATCAGAATTATATATGTGCGAATAATTATTTAACTCAGAAAGTTACTGAATGTAAACTGAAGTGAGATTCTAGGCTAATTGTTAATGGGCACCATAGAAAGGTGTTCAGTTATGGATTCTCACTGCCCAACGGGAGGACTCCTCCTTTGTCATCTCACCGTCTTGTATGAAGATGAGTCCTGAGGATAAATTGAAGTGGTCTCATGTTGATGTTCATTTCTAACAGTGCCAACTGAGGAGTTAAGTCCTCTCCAAAACAAAGGCTAAAAAAAAAAAAAAAAAAAAGATGAGCCAAATGTAAGGAATGGACATAAGAAATTAAAATGAGACTAGCAAAATAAACCTGAAAAAAAATGCAAGTGAAGAAAATAAAGTAGAAGCAAAATATATTGAAAAAGGAAATAAAAAATGCAATAGAGGAATGATAAATTCTGAATTTGATCTATGAAAAGACTAAGGAAGAAAAGAGCAAAAAAATAGTAAGCCAACAATATCGGAGGGAAAACAGGACATACACAAATATCCCAGAGATTATTTTGTGTGATATTTATCAATTTGTAGTGTTACTTTTTTCTTTTTTTTTAAACTTTATTTTAGGATAGTTATATCCACTTAACTTCTTAGTACTTTAGGGTATGGACAACTTACTAGACAAAACTGCTGCTGCTATTTCAACACCTCAAGCTTTAGAAGTCCTGGCCATAGCCTGTTTATGGATTTCTATGGTTCCATATCAAGAATAAGTATTATCGTTTAAAACAAGGACAGGGCAACTCTGCATTGTTTTGTCTCAGTTCATAACTTTCTGTTGACATGTGTGTGACATCTTAAATATTCTTTTTGTAAGAAAATTGTTTCATTGTTATGAATTCTATTAATTTTCACTTTTGACTTATACACTTGATTACTAGTATTCTGTATTTATTTAATTTCTGGAATATTTCATAGGTCTCTATTCACCATGTAGCTTAATACAGTTTTTCCTAGAATTAGTGGCAAAAGCATGTTGTATAATATGTAAAGGACAAAACATAGTAGGTCAAAAAATGTAAAATTGATTTAGTCTTTCATGTGAGTGCAGAATAAGACAAGACTTTGTAGTATTTCAGATAAATTGCAAGCATTATCATTTACTAGTTTTTCTGGATTTAGTAATTGGTATAAAAAAAAGGAGAATCATGTTTAAATTAAGTTTGAGAAATGCTTGGCTTAAAATGGTTGAAGATATTTCCCAAGAACTTTTTAGTCGTTAGTTTCTGTGTCTTGAAAATATCTAATTTTGGTTTAAAATATTCAGCAAGCCCCAAACTGCCTTAAAACTCCTTTTTTTTTTTCCATTGAGGAGCTTACAAAACTGAATATTCTATTGAATCCATGTTTATTAAAATACTGAGAAAAACTTTTAGAAACTGATCATTAATTGTTTACAATTTTTAAAATTCTGGAATTACACATTTTGAGATCTTTAAAAACTTTTACCTCGTTAAAATTGATTAACTTGTATTAATAATGATGCCTAATATTTGCCCAGTGCTTTCGGAACACAATGACATATCTGATTTCATTTTTCTTGGAAACAGCCCTGTGTTGTTGTGTGTTGGCTGGTTGAGTCCTTCTGGAATCATTCAAGCCTCAAGTTAAACATGTCTGTTCTGTAAATGCTGCTAGAAATTCCATTCAGGAATTTCTTAAATTTGTTGCTGAAATTCTTTCCATCTTATTGATTCACTGAAGTAATACCTTATATGAAGGATTTTTTTTCCTTCAGTTAAATAAAGAACAATAATCCAGTTAATTAAAATCTTGCCTGTTTATGTTAGCATTTTCAGGTTCTCCTGTGCTGCTGATGGCTTGGTGGATGGTTGACTAGCTGTTTTAGTTTGACTAGTAGAGTTCTGATGGTCAGACTTCTTTATTAATGAAAATAGAATATTATCTGTGTCACGATGGAAAAATGTATTTACTGTATATTTTATTTGAAAAACGAGTTTTAAATTCATAATTAAAAATTATGATTTATTTATTTAATTATACACTAATCAGGCTTCCTTGGAAACCTTTATTAAAAATATGAAATAAGAATTGGAAGTATAGAGTTGGTCTTTAATAAAAATTCGGAGAGTAAATATGTATTGTTTCTTAATATTCTTCAGATACCTTTGCTTCCTTTTAGTGCCTCTCCTATCCATTATTTTGGAAAGGAGGGACCCCATTTATTCTCAAAGAAAAGTGCACCAGGGAAGTGTTAATTGATCTCCACTTAGGTGGCTTTGCAGATTGGCTGATACTCTCCAACTTTTTCTTTTCTTTTCTTTTTTTAAAATATATTTTTATTGATTTTTTTACAGAGAGGAAGGGAGAGGAATAGATATTTAGAAACATCCATGAAAGAGAGAAACATCCTGCACACCTCACACTGGGGATGTGCCCACAACCAAGGCACATGCCCTTGACCAGAATCGAACCAGTGACCTTTCAGTCTGCAGGCCTAAGCTCTATCCACCAAGCCAAACCGGTTTTGGCTCCAACTTTCAACGAAGCCCTGAGAGTTGGCTGCTGGTGGCTGTCTCTGGTACTCAGGCATGCTTCTGCTCTTCCCGGAGTGAGTGCTGTGCTGTCCAAGTTTCACACTCTCTGCTCCCAAATGTGTATACTTGTTACTATAATTGCACAACTTAACTTTAAAGTATCTATATAATAAAAACCCAGTGGTCGTAATGCCGTAACAACCAAAGACCAGTCACCAGGAGGATGCGAGCACTGGGAGGCGCACAAGGTGGGAGGGGCTGTGAGTGCAGCAGGGCAGTGAATGGGTGGGCGGGGCTTCTATTATGAGTATAAAAAAGGAGTAACCATTTCCACCAAAAAGAAAGAAGAAGAATCTGGTCATCTGCATCAGACTGATTTGAAAATGTCTTTTAGGTTCTCATCTGCTTAAAAACATTTGGAGATTGTGTACAATTAATAATATTTTGAGTTTATGTAAGAAAGGTTCAGAAATCTAATCAGATAACTCTATTGCACATGAAGGCCTCAGCCCAAAATGTTGTTTTGTGATGAGCTGGGGACAAGGTAGTTAAAGTGACAGATCTTACCAGATATTATTTTTAGCTTTCTTATTCTGTCTTTTTATTGATAATGACAGTTTTATTGCAGTCAGTTATATCAGGTAGTTGAAACATATCCAAAATGATGACATAGTAGAGCAGAGCATGAGGCAATATATAAAAAAAAAAAAAGGATTTAAAAGAAAAGATGGAATTACAGTTGCCTTAGGCAGTAGTACAACTGGAACTAAAAAATTACAACTTTTTGTTATAGGCAAATCCTAGAACTTTAGAAAAATATACATTATACATTATTTATTTATTTATTTTTTTTATTTATAGCCTTTCCCTCCATTAGTATATACCTCAAAATAGGAACACTTGAAAATAAGCTTACCTGAAATGATTGCTCCTTGTTCTGAGGACCTGAGAGAAAGTGACCTGAAGGCCGTAGTTTTGTATTGAATGAATGCCCTTGCTCTAACCTTTGAATCAGAACATTTTTGCAGTAGATAGAGGAGATATAAAAACACACCCACAAGAGTTTTGAGTTTTAATTTGGGAAAAAGGTTAAGAACTAGCAGTCATCTCAAATAACATAAAACATTTAAAAATATTATACTGATAGCACAGAGCAAAATTTCCACTTAAGCATTTAGTAAACTTTGATGAAAGCTATGACTTACAAGGAGATACTGATGTTGTTGTTGCATAGGTGTTTATAATGATTTCAGAGTGAAGACTTTTGTCAACTAGTAAGAGTAATGTAATGTATGGTAAACTAAGAGTCACAGTTTTGATTTATTTAATGAAATTATGGATGATACAGAAACCATACAGGTTGTAACAGAAAAGGATGGATTTAAATTTGAAGAGAAGGAGCAAATTATAGCAATCCAGAGCCCGAAATTACTTATGTCATAATTACAGATGCCCTAGAAATAGTTTTATGTTGTATTGAGTAATAGCTTGAATCTGTATTCAGTAATATAATATCTACGTAGGAACAATACTGGGGAAAATTGTATTCTAAATAAGTTCAATTTATTCACTTTATTAAGTGGATATAATTTATTTGTTTTGAATGAATATATAATGTTTAGGGTATTCATTTTTTAAATGATTTTCTGTTAAACTGGATTTTTATTAATTGAAGATATGACTCTAATCACATTGGATAAGATGAACTCCATTATATTTAATTCTTCCATTTTCTATTCACTTAGGGCATAAAAATATGGAGTGTTTGTAAAGCAACTTATATTTTGAATAAATAAAATTAATGCTAAATAAAAAGAAATTAAATTGTGATTGTGTGGTTTGAGAACTCTGGTTTGAATGAGAGTGTGCGATTAAAATTTTGACCTACAGATTTTGTTTAAATCTCACCACTGCTGTGTATGCTTAAGGTTATAGCTGTCCATAAATAATAGTCAGATGAACATTTCTGTCATATGAAAGCCTTTCTGAGAGTTGCCTATTAATTGATGTTTAACAATTATTTTAGAATATTAAGCAGAATAACTGAACATACTATAGGTTCTATTAATCATAATGATGTAGCTTTTAGATGTTAGGAAAATTCAGTTTATAGATTCATTATTTGAGCACAGTTAATAAAGTAAAACTGGCATCACTCATTTGAGAAGGAGAAATATTGCAGAATTGAGTGATTTTTCTAAATCATGTGTTGACTATAATTTGAATGTGTTATCTTTATCCCCAAAGGCATTTTGAAATGTATTGATGTAAATTTCTTATAATATGCTATATTTTTATTATAAAACTATTGTAATATTTTTAATGTTTTATGTCATACGTGTGGTGAGGACATGGGTTTGGTTGTCTGTTGTGGTTTATCAATATATTCCAAGCACTTCTGTGAAATGAATGAATGATTAAGAAACAGGAGAGTAGAAACATATAATCAAAATTTTAAATTTATACCTTCAGAATCATACTTAGGAGTTATTTTGAAGAAAAAAAGTGTGAAATAGAGGCTTAAAAAAAATCAAGGCTATTTGGAAATACGTGCTCTACTACTCTTCATTATTGTCTATATCCAAAAACATTTTCTTGGAACGTTTTTTTTTTCTGATCAGCTTCTGAGGCTCTGATGATGCTAGGATTTTATTTATTTTATTTTAAAAGTGCCTCTGATTTCCCTCATCTATTTGTATGGATATCATTTCTGACAAGGCATTTATCAAATATGGACAATAATAAGCAGTAAAAAGACTGCCTGAGATAGGCAGAAACCTGGTTTTGTTTTGTTTTTTGCTTCTGACTCTCAGAAGCAATCACCATAAGCTTTATTTTAATGTATAGATTAATTTTTAAAAACCCTCTAAGTTACAACTCATTGTAAGATGAAGTTGGGGAATTTTTGTTTTGTTTTGTTTCAAGTGAAGTTTAGAAACCAATTATTATGGTCAATTTCCTTAGAATTTCCTAGTATGTTTAATTCAAAGCAGAGAGAAAATGGACATTTTTTTTTTAAAACATAAAACAAAACCTTTGAAGATTTTTATTTCATATAAAAAATGTTTTTTTAGGAACTTCTTTTCCTGACTTTGTTAAGATTCAGTGATGACTTAGCTAAAAACACCTTTGGGATGGACTCAGAAGATCTGAAAGATTCAGTGACGAAATGTGATTAGCAAGCTGTAGTGGAGGGTCACAAATGTGTGATCTCCAAGTCTCCTCCATTTGAAACCAATTTTCAGAGCCTTGAATTCTGTCTAGGTCGACATAGCACGCTGCAAATGGAAAGCCTACACTGGAGCAGTGTAATTAGGGTAAGCCATTGCATCTGCACTTGTTTCGCTGCAACTGAATTTGAAACCAGCTGCAAAATGGTGACTAATCTTCCTGGCAAGCCCGCCTGAGAGTGGAGCACAATAAGCCAGCTTCAGCCTTGTGGGCACAGGCTCCTCTCGCTGGCCTCTGAGCAGGTGATGGTGATGATGCAATCTGATTATACTTTTGAATGCATTCTAACAGTCAATAGTTGAGTTTCTCAAAGGATTTCACAAAAGACTTCAAACCGACTATCTGTTTTTTTTCAAGATTCTTTCAATTATAGAAGGGCCATGGCAACTAATATGTTTCCCCCCCTACCATATTATAGTACTTTGTAGTACCTTATAATCTTAAATTTGGGAGGTTTTAGTAAGTTTTTATATGTGAAAGGAAGATGAGAAAAATAATGTGGAAAGAAGAAAGTACTTGAACTTGGAGCTCTAGTTCAGAATTGTTCATGGCTATTTATACTGATGAATTAAAATAATTGAACTGCCCAGCCTGTTTAATTCTGCACAGACAGGAAATGGTGAATCACTAGGCTAGGAAGTGGTATCTCACCTTTCTGTATGCAGAGATGCACCTCCATACCTTTATAACCTGTCCTGATGAGGTGGTATTTAACAGGCTTGAGCATTAGAAGTGTTTAATAAATACTTAGTTTGACTTGGACTTGAGCCTTTGTTTTTTCATCTTTAAAGGGAATAATAGCTCCTTCTTCTAGTATAGCACAGAGGGATATGGCGAGAATGAATTAAGCCATCGTTTAAGAATGTATGTCATCTTTGGGGGAAAAAAGTGTGGCCGGACATAAAATATATTCTCAAGTATAATGTCAAACGAGTAGTTCAGAAATAGAATGTTTATAAATTATTTGTTAATTTTAAATTTAAATACTAAAAAAGATATAGCTTGCAAAAAAGGACCTTAAGACCACAAGCCCATTAAATAGAATTTGCAAATTGTATATCCCTGAGAATAAAGGGGGGGGGGGGAGGGTGTAAAAAACTCTTACTTGCTGATACTCAAACTTAGCGTACATTTGACTCATTTTGGATGCTTGTCAGAAGAGCATATGCCTGGGCTTCATCCCCTTCAATTCTTCAATTCTGGTTTTATAGGCTTGGAGTGGGTCCCAGGCACCTGTGATGTTAATCATCTCCCTCCCGAGCCCTCTCCCTTAATGATTTTGATACACACCAAAATCTGAGAAACTCTAACCCGGACATCTACAGTATTATAATATGGGCTACTAATTATATTACTGTAGTATAAAGGGTGTCCTAAAAAATGTATTCACACACTGAGTAATTGTAAAGGCAATGTTTATTAAAATGCATTTTGTTTTTAAAATTGAGCTATCAGCTATTACAGTGTGTATATATTTTTGGGACACTTGTAGACTACTAAGCTTCCTAATTTACATACAAAGGAAACATTTTCAATGCCATTAGGATGAATACACTTTTCACATGGTAATTATAAAAAGGCTTTTAAAAAAACAACAATCAATAGTTGCTGTGTTCAATTGTGATTTTGTAGAAGCCAGTATATTTTTTTCATATATTTTTAAATCTTTTCATATAAATAAAGGGCATTTTACTGAAAAACTAAAAGCCTTCAGTGAAGTCAATTAAGTACCAGAGGAATGCGTGGTTAGCGTGTATTGGGGATTGACTTGTGTCTTCCAAAAAGATATGTTTAAAACCTAACCTCCGATACCTATGAATGTAACCTTATTTGAAAATATAGTCTTTGCAGATGTAAACAAGTTAAGATGAATTTGTGAGGCCCTAGCCAGTTTGGTTCAGTGGATAGAGCATCAGCCTGCAGACTTAAGGTTCCCAGGTTGGATTCTGGTCAAGGGCACATGCCCAGACTGTGGGCTCGGATCCCCAGTAGGGGGCGTGTAGGTGGCAGCCAATCAATGATTCTCTCTCATCATTGATGTTTCTATCACTCCTTCTCCCTTCTGAAATAAATAAAAATATGTTGTTTTTTTTTAAAAAAAATGAGGTTGCTGAGTTAGGCAGCCCCAGATCACGTTAGACTTTGTGGGTCTTGATAATGTCTTTTTCTTAAGAGAAGTGGAAGCTGTTGATGAACACTGAGCTGCGGGTGAAAGTGGAAAAAATACAGGTTTGAAAATATGCTCTTCCGTTTTCTTCCTTTAATTGAGAAGATTATGCCTCTTAAATGCTGCTCATTCTGTGGTCAGGGTTGTTATTCTCCTGCCTCCACCCTGCCACCTCAGTCCCTTTCCTTTCCACCTCATTAATAAGGACACCATATCCTGAGCTTCATGCCATCTGCCAACCTCCACTCACTTGAGATTGAGTCCCAGAATTCAAAGGGCCCTTTGACTTGGCCTTTTCCCTTTCCCAGCTCCTGTAGTCAGACTGGGCAACTCTAATATCCATGATGATTCCCTAACCTCAATCCCTTATTCTCCAAAGCTTTCCTTGCCTGTGACTTTTTACCTTTTCTATGGTAGCAATTTTCTGCTGTGGCCTTGCTCTATAACCACTCCTAATCATGCTTCCTCTGAAATCTTAAATCTTCAACCCAGAAATCCTATTTTCAGATCAGGCTCTCTCTTTCATGCCACTGTTCCTGCTTGTTCATCAAACTCATTGACAGCTTTTATGTGCTCAGTCTCTCACCACATCCTGACATCTTTTCTTATCAAGTCTGGAGCCTGTGGCCAATCACTGCAGGGCTGTGAACTCAGGTCTCAATTATTTTTGTCCCTGCCAGTTTTCAACTCCGGTTAATCCAATCTTCCCCTTTTATGCCCCTGTTCCCATGTTATCTATACTACGTGTTCCTGGAGAAGATTATAATTATGTTTATGGGAACTATAATGCATTGTTGCTTTCTTGTTATCTGAGCTGTCAACGCTCTTCTTTTTCCCTCTTTTGTCAGCTTTGTCTTCACAGAGTGGATGTCAACTGTGCATGTTGGAATCACCTGGAAGTGTTCTAAAAAATACCAATGCCTTGGTTCCACTGCTAGAGATCCTGGTACAAATGAACTTTAGAATCTCCCCAGGTGATCCTAATGTACAGCAAAGGTTGAGAACCACTGTGCTAATATGCCCACAAAGGCTGATGGACATGTTCCCTTCTTGAGCTTTCTGCCAGTCCTAGCTTTAAGCAAACGACTTTTCTCATCAAACTGTTCTTCCTTTTTCTACCTTTACTTACTTTTAATTGAATCCCTACTTGCCTACTTCATTCTTTTTTTAGAGTAAAAACAAATTGCTTACATCCTAATATTTGACCCCTTCAAAGGTGCACTGGATGTTATTCTTTTTCTCTTCCACTCCTGATTTGTGCCAGGTGATCTGAGTGGTTAGGTTTAAAAAGTAGGTATGTACTGTACTCATAAGCATGCATTTTTCTCTTAAAAACAAAATGCAGGGAAATAAAACAACCAAACCAAAGTTTAGCAATATTAAGTAGAGCATTTAAAGCAAATAATATTTGATGAAATATAATGAGAAGTGATATCTGAAAAATGGTTGGGACTGGAGAGGAATAGCAATATGAGGGGGATATAGTATACTAACTTTTTTGAACTGTGAAAGTATTTTTCTTTTGAATGGAAAAAAAATGATTGCATATATGTTTTAAGGATAGAACTGTGGTAACATATAGAGAACATGGTCTGAAAAGGAAACAGGATTGAGACACACAGACATTTGGGAGCCATCTGCAATGGTTGAGGGAAGAAATGATGATATCCTGGACTAGGTGTGTAGCAGTGAAGACAAAAGGGGAAAACAGCTTCTAGAGGTAATTTTAGGGGTAGAATAAAGAGGATTGAGTCATTTTACATTTCAGAGCATTAATTATGTCAAGCTCATAGGTATATATAATGTGCTCATAGTAATTAACCTAAAAGATTATTAGCTAATTTGCCTACTTATTTATAAGCTACCTGTCTTAGTCTGTTTGAGTGCTATAACAAAATTACCATAAACTAGTGGCATATAAACAGCAGAAATCTAATTGTCACAGTTCTAGAAGCTAGGAAGTCCATGATCAAGATGCTGTAGGATTGGTGTCTGGAGGGAGCCCACTTCCTGGTTCCCACAAGGCCATCTTCCAGCTGTGTCCTCACATGGAGGAAGGGGTGAGGAATCTCTTTTATAAAGACACTAATTCCATACAGGAAAGCTCTATTATTATGACCCAATCACCTCCCAAAGGCTCCATCCAAATACCATCACCTATGAATTTTGGGAAGACACAAACATTTAGTTTTTAGCACTGCTTCAATAAAAGAGACTTTTACTGAAAAAAAAAAAAAAAACCCACAAAAAAAAAAAACCCAAAACACTTTAAAGAATATAAATCTCGCCGAGACCAGTTTGGCTCAATGGATAGAGTGTCGGCTTGGGGACTGAAGGGTCCCAGGTTCGATTCCGGTCAAGGGCATATACTTTGGTTGCAGGCATATCCCCAGTAGGGGGTGTGCAAGAGGCGGCTGATCGATGACTCTCATCGATGTTTCTAACTCTCTATCTCTCTCCCTTCCTCTCTGTACAAAATCAATAAAATATTTTTTTAAAAAATAAAGAATATAAATCTCTTCTCTGTAATGTAATGTTTGACCAAATTTGAAATATGCCAATTTGATTACTATTGAAGAATTTTTTATGGTCTATTATAGTAAAATGTATGAAAGAAACCTTTAGTCTAAAAATATCATAATCAGGAGAAGTACAGTGGAAGGGTTTGGACTGTGGATACAAAATGGATTTGAAACTTGGCTTGTACCCTTGTCATTGCTAAGCTTCATTTTCCTTATCTGTAAAGTGGAGAAAGTAAGAGGATCCACCCCACAGAGATGAGAGGAATATCTGAGATAAATATTAGCTGTTGTTATTTTGGGTTATATAGTCAATTTTATTTATTTTAATATATTTTGATATTCTAACAGAGAGGAAGGGAGAGAGATAGAGAGTTAGAAACATCCATGATAGAGAAACATCCATGATAGAGAAACATCCATCAGCTGCCTCCTGCATTCCCCCTACTGGGGATGTGCCAGCAACCAAGGTGCATGCCTTTGACTGGAATCGAACCTGTGACCCTTTAGTCTGCAGGCTGACTCTCTATCCACTGAGCCAAACCAGTTAGGGCTATAGTCAATTTTAGATAAATATTCTTATAGCTTCTGCTTGGCTTACTTGCTCTAGCCATTTGAGACTCACTAAAATATCATTTGGTAAACAAATGCAATGAGTAATTCATGTCCCTTTAAAAAAAAAATTGTTGGCTGAGCATTTGTGAACTAATATGTCTGACTCTTGGTAAATATAACAAAGTTGCTTCTCCCATGAAGTTCTAGTTGAGCATTTTCCCCCCTGAAATTTGGATATTGACCTTAACTGCTTTAGTCTATAAATTCTGCAGAGAGAAAAAATGTAAGCAGAATAGTAAAGTGAAGAGGGAAACAATTGTTTTTTTTTCAGACCTGTTTTCCAGAATTTCTATTTCTAGTACTTCCAGATTTACAACTGGGCAGCAGCTTCATTTTTGTTGAGAACCGATGTCCTAGTTATCTTTTGTTGTGAAACGAACCACACAAACTTAGTGGCGTAAACTAAGTAATAATGCTATTATCTCTCATATTCCTGTGGGTTACTTAGCTGGGCCGTTCTTGTTGAGCTGTTCCACGTGGTTGTAATCAGGTGTTAGCTGGAGTTGCTGTCATTACAAAGCTCAGCTGAGCTTGATGTCCAGCGTAGTTGACTCACACGGCTGCCAGTTGATGCTGGCTCAGGTTAAGCTGTGAGAAAGAAAACCTCTTCCTAGCACCGCTCATAAAATGGTGGGTGGGTGCTGGGAGTCAGCAATCAGAGACGTAGGATGTGGAAGCTGCCAGGCCATTTAAGAGCTACACCCAGAACCCATACAAGCATCATTCTTACCATGCTCCATTGATCCAAGTAGCATCAGGGTGTTCCCAGATCAAGGGTGGAGAGAAGGAAACAACAGCTCTGAAGGGGGAAATGAGATGGAAGACATTGTGGCCAGCGTTAGGAAATAGAATGTGTCACATCAGTGAGAAGAGGAAAGGTAGAGAAGAAAGTACAGGGGCTGTCAATAATCTTATCACATTAAAAATTAATAAACTTTATTTTGGAATAATTTCAGGTTTACAGGAAAATTATAAAAATAGTTCAGTGTGTTTTTTGTGTCTTTCAATCACATCTTACACATCATGGTAGATTTGTTAGAGCTAAGAAATTATCAGTTTTTCCACTAATATTTCTTTTTTTTTCTTTTTTTTTTTCTTTTCTTTTTTTGTTCCATGATTGAAACCAGGATACTACATTGTCTCTAGTCACCTTCTATTTTAACACAGTAACTGACCTCTCTCATACTTAGTTTCCTCCTTTCAAAACCTCTTAGGAAATGCTTTACTTATGAATATGCATCTTTATAAATAATAATATTTTTTAAAAAATAGACTAAGTCAATTGGAGACTTAGTGACTTCTAAAATATGTTAGCCTTTATAGGATGCTGTAAGATGTATTAATTAATTAATTAATTATTTTTTATTTTTTATTTATTGTCTAAAGTTTTACATATGTCTTCTTCCCCTCCCCCCCCCCCCCCCGCAGCCCCCGCCTGGTCCCTTTTCCCCTCCCCTCACCCCAGCCATTCCCATCCTGGGCAAGCCCCCACCAGTTCTGTAAGATGTTTTCAAATGAGTTGCTAATAGTCTCCTAAATGGGAAAAATAATAAAATTTATAATAGAAGTATATAACAGCATAGCCATTTTGAGTGCTTTTAAAATTTCCATGTTAACTTTAAACCTTAATCTTTGTTGTATTTGTGACTGAAAAAAATTAAAACAACTTAAATCAGTGTGAATAAGACTTTGACATTGCCATTTAAATTTATAGACTTCAACATAATCACCATTTTTTGGTGATCCAACTTTCAGTCTGATTTTCCACCTCATTGAAAACATTCTCCAGCTGCTGCCGAGTGATTTCATAAGTTGCATTCATGATCCTGGCTCGGAGTTCCTTTAAAGAATGTCGTCTGGATGAATACACAGCAGTTTTAACAGAGTCCCATAAAATATAGTTCAGTGGGATAGGTCAAGTTTAAAGTTGCACAAGGATTTCATAAACACCCTGGGTAGATGGGCACTAAAACGTTGAATGTGTTATATGGAAAAACCTCATAAAGGATGGCAGTGTTCCAGGCGTGGATTAAGTTGGTCATCTATGAAACAATTGCTACTACTGATGGTTCTTAATAGTACCACCTGCTAGTTCTTTCATATTAAATTGTGTGAAATAACACTTTCTGTAAACTGATGAACTATTTGTTTATTTAATAAATCCATCAATGAAAGAAACTTCTGTCAGAAGAAATGGAATTGTTTATTAGACCTGAAGGTCTTAAGCCAGAAATGTCAGGCATTTTTGTGGACAAAGAGTATTATAATCTGGCATTGTTTTTTTTTTTTTTTAAGAGCAGCAAGTTACACACCATACCCAGTTGGCGTGTTTGTCTTTTATCTGGCAGGAAACTCGGGATTTATGGGAATCAGCTAATGCCATGCTAACCCTCAGAATGATTTCAGTGGTTGGTGTATAGATCTGAGGGTACAACTAGGCTGTAAGTGTGCACTGAAGACGGACCCTTTGGTGTTTCATGGATGCAGTCCTTTGCCAGTTTTATTTATTTATGGGTTTAGTGGGGATAACTTTCATCCAGCCATGACAGTTGCCATTGTAGAAAACAAAGCAAACTAATAGGAGCTTCATATTCCTAAATTGAAATCACAGTCCCCTTGTTAGAATAGACCTTGCTTATGTTTTGAAATTAATACAGTCACATGAAATGGATGATAGGCAGAAGACATTAGCAGTATGTGGTAATTATACCTACACAGGCTGGTCTGTTGCCAGACATTGTGCAGAATTAATCCCAGGCAGTTTTTTGCTTTTTTAAAATATATATTTTATTGATTTTTTACAGAGAAAGGGAGAGGGATAGAAAGTTAGAAACATCGATGAAAGAGGACATCGGCCGAAACCGGTTTGGCTCAATGGATAGAGCGTCGGCTTGAGGACTGAAGGGTCCCGGGTTCGATTCTGGTCAAGGGCATGTACCTTGGTTGCGGGCATATCCCCAGTAGGGGTTGTGCAAGAGGCAGCTGATCGATGACTCTCTCTCATCGATGTTTCTAACTCTCTATCTCTCTCCCTTACTATCTGTACAAAATCAATAAAATATATTAAAAAAAAAAAAAAGAGGACATCGATCAGCTGCCTCCTGCACACCCCCACTGGGGATGTACCCCCAACCAAGGTACATGGCCTTGACCGGAATCGAACCCTGGGACCCCTCAGTCTGCAGGCTGAAGCTCTATCCACTGAGCCAAACCAGTCTTGGCAGTTTTTACTACTAGCTCATCATGTCGATTGAAGTTATATAATCTGCTAAAATGCCCTAATAGTTTTCAACTCTGTCACTAAACCTTTCTTTCAGTGTATAATTAACATGTGAGTTGTTTATGTATTTTGTATGCTAAACATGCTCCATTTGTATTTAGTGGCTTGGTACTTCCTTGACTCTACATCCCACACACTAAGACAGATTTCCTATTTATTGATAAAATTATAGATTTTCTTTCACACATAATACGAGTATCTTTCTTTAGAGAAGAACATATGAGTATAATTTCTGTGTGTTTTTTTTGGTAATCCTAGACTTCTAATTTCCTTGCTTTTTTAAAAAGGGTTCCAATTGTCATTTTCATTTTTTTTTGTTATAATTAAGAATTAGCAGTATATGTTTTAATTCCCAAGTATAGGATTACCTTAAAAATTTTTTTTGGATCCACATTATTATTATCACCGTTATTCTAAAGTTACTGTAGGGCTGTAAGCTTAAATTAGGACATTTCTTTTGAGATCTTGTCCCTAGTTCTGCAATTGTCCCAGTTCTGTAAGCTCTTAGCTTACAGAGTCTCAGAGCTGAGTCAACTGGAGTGTGGTTTCAGGAATACCGGATCAAATTAAAATATTAGGTACTCTAATGTAGATGGGTATCTTTTATCAGTTCCCAGAAATTTTCTGGTTC
Organism: Pipistrellus hanaki; assembly: GCF_964339955.1. Taxonomy (NCBI): domain Eukaryota; kingdom Metazoa; phylum Chordata; class Mammalia; order Chiroptera; family Vespertilionidae; genus Pipistrellus; species Pipistrellus hanaki. The sequence continues at coordinate 32,310,828 of NC_140512.1, forward strand.
CTGTGCCTTGGGGTTGTAGCTAACCTTTATTATTGTGAAGGCTTTTAATTTGAACCAAATAAGATTTAAGAAGTTCATGACCATAGAAATCTTATGCTTTTGAAAGTGTCTTCTCTATTTAATTAAGCTCTGTTTTGGTGCTTTTACTTACCAGAGTTAAATCTCTCTCCTTATTCAGCTTTCACCTAAGTAAATTAAAATTGTTATTATACATTTGATGTTTCATCATAAATACTCAATATTGTGAGGAATGTGGTTAAAATGAAGCCCTTTATCCATCAGGCTAAAACTGAATGTGTAGCCTAAAAGACTTCCATGATCTTGCCCATTTTTCATTCTCCCTCTTAAAATTAATTAGTTATCTATTATTTTTATTCATTTGTGTTACCACCTTATGGTCATTGAAGCCAAATGAAATGCCAACTAACTTAATTTTTTCATTTCAAAAGCAATGTTTTGAATCCAAATGTATTAACTAAAAATGCTTTGCAGTCTCCCATTGTTCAGGAAATATATAAGGCCTAAGGCTGATATTGAAAAGCATTTTCATTCAAATTGAATTGTTTTGTGTAGTAAATATAATATTATGAAGTATTTTACTTATATTCTTAAAATTATGTTTAATAAATATATGTGAAAAAGGTAGTGTTGCCGAAACCTGTTTGGCTCAGTGGTAGAGCGTCGGTCTGTGGACTGAAAGGTCCCGGGTTCAATTCCGGTCAAGGGCATGTACCTTGGTTGCGGGCGCATCCCCTGTAGGGGGTGTGCAAGAGGCAACTGGTCGATGTTTCTCTCTCATTGACGTTTCTAGCTCTCTATCTCTCTCCCTTCCTTTCTGTCAAAAATCAATAAAAAATATATTTAAAAAAAAAAAAAAGAAAAAAAAAAAAGATAGTGTTATTTTAGTATTTCCTATCATGGAATACTTTAGTTTCATAAAACCAATAGTGTAAAGAAGCTTCCAGGAACATATCAAATAAATTACTATTTAATAGACAATGGTATTTCCATGAAGTGAGATTACACCTTAATCAGGGGTCTTCAAACTGCGGCCCGCAGAGGAGTCTGATCCGGCTCGCCAGGTTTTTTGGGCAGTGAGCGCAGCCGAGGTGTTACAGTAGGAATTAGTAGTTCATATAGTCCGGCCCTCCAGCTCTCTGAGGGACCGTGATCTGGCCCCCACTTTAAAAAGTTTGAGGACCCCTGCAATGATATTGTTGCAAGGTCTTTTAAAAAGAAAAGTTGACATTGGTGATTGTTAATATACGATTCTGGAAGGTACAGATATTGTAGTTGGAAATAACTCATTAAGATTTGAAAGAAAGAGTATAATCTAAAGGTAATTTTTAAATATGCAAATATATTGTACCTTAAAACTATATAAATGTATACACATATGTATATATGTATATGCATACATATGTATACTAGAGGCCCAATGTGTGAAATTCATGCAAGGGGCTCGGCCCTTGTAGCCAAAGTGGCTTACCTTGGCCCTTGCAGCCCCAGCTTCGTCTGGAAGGTCTTCCAATAGGACGTCCATAAGGTCGTTTGGCTGTCCAGTCTAATTAGCATATTATGCTTTTATTATTATAGAAAAAATATATACATATTCTGTAGACTTCTGCAACCTTATACTTCAAGTTCACATTATACACATTTCTTGGAGAACCACATCCTTGTCTCATCTTCAGATATTAATTCCTATATACATAGTCTTGATTATGTTGATTGAAAAGTTTTATCCTTGGTTTCCCCAAAGGCTGCCTTACTCATTTTAGGAGGACTTTGGAACACCCATGAATTATTTCCCATAGGATTTTTTTTTGCTATAATGGTTGTAGTTCTGAAAGATTGTGCCATCATTAGGAATGGATCTTTCATTATCTGTCCATGATTAGAGAATTGCTTTCTCTGATAAAATCGTTATATTGCTTGGTAAAAGGGAAGCTTTGGTACTTATTACAAAGAACTTTGGCATTTGGTGAGAGAGTGTTATCTTTTGAACATTGCAGTAAAATGCATCAAATGGATTTTTGTGTTCTTCCCAGTGACTTCAACACATTGTCTTGGGACAAAGGCTTTCCTGGTTGCGGTTGGGGTTTTCAGTGCGCTGAGTGCTCCGTCCAGATACAAATCAGTCACTTCTCTCCTCAGTTCCCAATATGAATGTCACATACTATGACTTGAAATGTTTTACTTTGGAGATGTCTGCTGGTCAGATCCTCTTCCTGAGTCTGAACCCTTTGGACTTTCCCATCTCAGTTTTGAGGTTGCTACATTTCTTCCTCTTAAGTTCCACCTCTTGTGCTAAATCATGGATCTTTAGGTCCCAGCTCCAATTTTCCACCTCCTGTGTGATGAAGGTTGATAAACATCTCTTCATCTGTTGAGTTTCTACCTCTGCCCTTATGAAGGAGTTCTAAGTAAATAATGGCATCTGTTCATGCAGTCCTTTCAAAGACTCAGTTTTAATCACTTTATTACATTGTGCTTTTTAAATCATTTTGTTGATGCAGGCCTTCTGATGTGCATGATAGTCCTGTTTGTCTTCATTTCACAGAACATGCATTTGTTTGATTGTTTGTTTTTTAAATCTATTGGAGTCCTTATCAATGTTTCTTCCAAATAACTTATTCTTTCTTTTTAAAAAATTTTTATTGAATATTCATTGGCATGACATTGGTTAATAAAGTTAAATAGGTTCCCAGTGGATAGTCTATAATACATCATCTGTAAGAGCTCTGTCCCTTGGAATCCTAAGATCCTTTGTTAATGTCTTCACATTGAGTGACTGAGCCAAATATGAAGCAACACACTCATTTCTCGGTGTGCTGAGATGGGAGTCAGTGTGTCTGCAGAGCTTTTCCACAGTCAGAAGGCAGATGTCATTCTCTACCAGTGCTTCCAGGAGGGCTGGAGCCAGGCTGCCCGTGGCCGCCCACAGAGCTGGTCACTTTCCATTCCCCATGGCAGGCAACAAACCGAGGTGGTCAGAGGCAACCAGGACTGTGGATCCCCAGGGACCTCACTGCTTCTCCAGCCACAGTAGCTGCCTCCTTCCCCAGGGCCTTCCTTTACTTGGGTTGGGGCATCCCCCTGCCCACCAGATTTTTTGAAGTTACATTTTGAGATTCCTGTAGTCTTTTGGAGAAAAAGGAGCTAAGCTTATAATTCTGTATCTACTTATTGCATGCTTACTTTTTATTTTTTAATCCTCACCTGAGGATATTTTTCCTTGGATTTTAGAGGGAGTGGAAGAGAGAGGGAAAGACAGAGAAAAATATGGATGTAAGAGAAACACATCGATTGGTTGCCTCCTGCATGCACCCTGACCAGGGCCCGGGCGTGGGAGGAGCATGTAACCAAGGTAGGTGCCCTTGAATCAAACCTGGGACCCATCAGTCTGTAGGCCGAAGCTCTATCCGTGGAGATAAACCGGAGGGAGCCTTCTTGAATGTTAATGCAGGGGAAAACCCCACTGTCTCAGTAAGTCAGAATCTGGATCTGAATCTTAGCGCTGCTACTTGTCAGCTGGGACTTGGGTGCTTTAACTAACCTCTCTGAACTTCAGTTTCCTCAGCTGGGAAAGGATGATGATGATGGGGTCTTGGTAGGGCTGCTGCTCTGATAACAATATGTTATCAGGGTCTCTTTCAAGCAAAAAGCTGGGGTCTCTTCCCACCTACTCTCCCCCTTCCTTCCCCCTCCAACCCCCTCCCCCCCCCCCCCCCCCACACACACCAGCTCTTAAAGGAGGAGGAGGATGTGGTCTTAGTAGGGCTGTTTTGTTTTGTTCATTATTTAATCTCCAGAGCAAATACTGTTTAGTCATGTTGTGGGATCCAAAGCCTGGAGAAAACAACTACCATCACAATGTAGGCAAAACAGAGATTCAGTAGGAAATATCAGGATCACTTGATTCATTTCACTTGTGGCAGTTTTATTTATTTTTGTGACACACCCGTGTCTCCACTATTCTTTTAATACACTGAGATTGATAAAGTTTTAATTGCACCTATATTGTCATCTATGGGAAAATGACTGTTTTCACTTTGGTTAGCTATAAGTTTTTGTTGCTTTTGTCTCCTTGAAGCGTGGTGTATTGTCTTTGAATATATACTAGTAGTAACTTAAGAGAGTATGGGATGTGGACAGGTAGCATACTTTTTTATTAGCCAAATTTTAAGATAAAATGTAGAAACAACGTAATCCAAGGTTGGCACATTTGCTATTTTTAACGAATCCTGAATATTTTATTTTTCTTGAAATGAAGTGTGTTTCCTCATCTTTGCCTCTCTTTGGCTCCAAATATATATCTAGGGATTTGACTTACAGAACTCATCTGGGGTCTTACTCTAGGCTTTCCTCCCTAAATGGTGCTTCCCTGAATGGTCATTTGGATACACAGAGGATTATACTTATTTTGAATTGATAAAAGGGCCTTAGAATATTAAACAGTAGTTAGCCATTGAAGAAATGAATCCCATTCCTTAAAGAAGTTAAACATCATTGGAAAAACTTACTATGCTTTATGAAAATTTTCCAGTGTGGGATCTGACTCGCTGAACTTGAAAATGAAACAAACAAAACAGAAGCTTGTTCTCCCTGTGCTCTTAGTGCCAACAAGTAAATCATTGCTGTATTCATCAAGTCATAAAATTTAAATCATCTCTATTTGCATTGGATGTCTCGGGTGGTGTTTGACCGCTAACCACTGGTTAAGCAGGACCTGGTGATCTTTGATGGATGTTGTTCAGTGTCAGTGGACACGAAGCTGTTACATCAGCATTAAAGTACTGCACAATAATATGGATGTGTAAAAGCTCCCACTAAGCAGTGACCATAAATGTATTTGTCATTGTGACACCTTGTGCTATGGCTTATGGTTAAGTAACTAAATGGTATGCATTAGGACATTTTCTTGCATTAGCTTGACTAATAATTTGCCCTTTTTCTGAATGAGGGGCTGTGGTTACCTGACAACAATATATGTAAGCATTTCTTGATGTGTGTTTCCTGCTTTCATACTCTCTGCCTTTCTCATGTCTGGGATGGTGCTGATGCTCAATGCTGGCACTGTCTTGTCTTTACCTTGGACTGAAGGCCTTTCTTTTACATCTGCTGTGTGCACTTACCTTGACATGCTGCATTTGGAATTAGATTGTAGCCAAGGAAGGTTGAGCCATTGGTTTCATGGCTCCCAGGTGAGGTAGATAATGGGAAGTAAAACAGAGAGGGCAGAGGGAATGAAATCCTGTGGTTTGGCCTCCTGAAAAAAAACTGGCAGAAATTTTAGGGGGAAAGGGTAAAAAAAAATATTTTTTTGCTTTTCAGCACTAATACTCAGGCACGATATCTGAAAAAGTTATAAACTTTAAAATAAAATATTTCAGATGTTGTTTAATTGTTACTTAAGTAGCCTAAGTGAATATATTTTTAAAGGAGGCAATTAGCATAGTTTGTTAAAATATCAAATTTTAATTTGACAGATCAGGCTAAATCTTTCATTTGAAAACTGGTCAGTAGCAAATTTTAATATGAAACAAAAACCAATTTCATTATTTGGTCCAAACTTGTACTTTGTTTTGCATCTACCTCAATAGATTCATGACTATGGTTTTATAATAATAATCTTAAAAGGACAGTTATTCTGTTCCCTGCCTGTATTTGCAAGATTGCTTTTAAGTCTATAAAATCCACACAAATCACCTAAATTCTCCTTCAAACTATTACAAATTTAAACGATTTCTCATAAGATTAATGTTTTCTACCCCCAGCTTAAAATGTTTGTCCTTTGTTATAGAAAACTTAAATTCTAGATTTTTGAAATTTCGCAAATTCAAGGACATACTTTGTATAATAGTTCACAACAGTATATGCTCTTAAAACCTGCCTTTTTAAAAAAATGTATATTTATTGTTGAAAGTATTACAGATGTCCCCCTTTTTCCTTCTCGGGTCCCTGTATCCCATTCCCATCCCTTTTCCCCAACCACCCACCCCACTATTATCTGCCCATGGGTTATGCATATATGCATATAAGTTTCTTGGTTATTCTTTTCCCATCCCCACGCCCTGTGAAATTTGTCCGTCTGTTCCAAGCTTCAATGTCTCTGGATCTAGTATGCCAGTTTATTTTGTTCATTAGATTCCACAAATAAGTGAGATCATCTGATACTTGTCTTTCTCTGATTGGCTTATTTCACTTAACATAATACTCTCCAGATCCCTCCATGCCAATTCAAAGGGTAAGAGATCCTTCTTTTTCACAGCTGCATAGTATCCCATGGTATAAATGTACCACAGTTTTTTTATCCCCTCATCTACTGATTGGTACTTGGGTTGTTTCCAGATTATAGCTATTATAAATTGTGTTGCCATGAACATAGGGATGAACATATTCTTTCTGATTGGTACTTCAGGATTCTCAGAGCATATTTCTAGAAGTGGGATCACTGAGTCAAATGGAAATTCCATATTTAAAATTTTGAGAAACTCCATACTGTTCTCCACAGTGGCTGTACCAGTCTGTATTCCCACCAGCAGTGTATTAGGGTTCCCTTTTCTCCACATCCACGCTGGCACTTGTCATTTGTTGATTTGTTGAAGGTAGCTGTTCTGGCAAGTGTGAGGTGATACCTCATTGTCATGTTAATTTATTTTATATATATATATATATATATATATATATATATATATATATATATATATATATATATATTCTATTGATTTCAGTGATAAAGGGAGAGGGGAAGAGAGAAACATCACTGATGAGAGAGAATCATTGATCAGCTGCCTCCTGCACAACCTCCACTGGGGATCGAGCCTGCAACCCAGGCATGAGCCCTGAGAAGAATCAAACTGTGACTTCATGGTTCACAGGTCTATGCCCAACCACCTAGCTACACAGCTGGGCGGATTTGTATCTCTGATGATTAGCAACTTTGAGCATTTTTTCATATGTCTCTTGGCCATCTGTATGTCCTCTTTGGAGAAGTGTCTGTTCAGGACCTTGATCCATTTTTAAATTGGATTATTTGCCTTCCTTTTGTTAAATTCTATGAGTTCCTTATATATATTTGAAATTAACCCCTTATCAGATATATCTTTGGCAAATATTATCCCATACAGTGGGCAACCTTTTCATTTTGTTGATGGTATCTTTTGCTGTGCAGAACCTCTTAAGTTTGACATAGTTCCATTTGTTTATTTTTGCCATTGTTTTCATGCATTACCCTTTCCATCCTCAAGTCATAACCTTTTTTATAGTGTACCTCCTACAGCAATCAATAGATTCCGAATCATATTTTCTTTGGGTTTTATCCAGCATCCATTTTTTTTTTTTTGGTCTTAACGTGTAACTACCAGATTTAAAGACAGTTTGAGAATAGAAACGTGCTTAAAATCTTCCTCACCTAATATTGAAATCAGCAATTCAGTTCCTGTAAATCCTCATTAAACCCTAACTTTTGAGACTATTGTTTTTTTGCACTCCACTCATTTGATGGAAACATTAATTAAGCTAATAGCATGGCAGTGTCTCCCAGTGCCACTTTAAGTCCCTGAGCAATAGTACACATTGCATTAACTTCAGGTTTTAGAGCCCCTATTTTGCACGATGAAGCAGTAATTTCAGGGAATAATAGCACTTAATGAAATTTCCTCAGGTGTTGAACTTACCCTGAATTACTTTTAAGTGAAAGGAAAAATAGTTTTTTTGTTGAAAATTAAAAAAAAAAAACCGCAACATTTTTAATGCTATGGATTAAAACAGAGTTAGAATGATAGTTGAGGTGCTCTATGCTTATTGAACCAATGTTCACTTGACTAGTTAAGAAACTGTTGGCTTGCTGAAAAACAGTTCTGGACTTTTCAGTTATCTACAATTACCGGTAATATGATAAGGATTGAACAAACTCTGTATTGCTCTTTCCTCAGAAAAGGTACTGTTAAGGCTAAGGCTTTAAATCAACTTATTAAAAATTTTACACCTTTGTGGAAGGACAAATGAAAGTTATTTTCCTACTCCTAAATAAAATGTTTTAATGTTTGATGTGGTAAAATTAACCACTTTATAATTATGGTTTTATTGAAGAAAACTTCCTTACCAACTGGTTCTGAAAACTAACTTATCAGAGTGATAAGATGTTATTGTTAAGCCATGACTGACTTAGCCAGCTCCACTGTGCAGCAGAGCCATTGGCACATGACAGATGCTCAGCTAATAGCCATTGATATATAGAAGGTTTACATGGTAATGGCTCCTTTCTGTGTAACATTTACTTTTTGTAGTCAAATTTTCAACAGTTTTTACTATAATATATTTTAATCGTCTATGCTATACTTCTATGTAATTATTTTTCTAAAACTATTTTTATTAGGTTTAATTCAAATGCTCAAACTTGTGCTAGGAAGACATACTAAAATATGTTCATGTGCGAACTCTTTCCCTTTTAAACATATGCTTTCATATCTGGAAATGTAAAAAAAGAAACAGTTAAAGTGTGGTGTGTTTTTTTCAGGGCTTGGGGATGGGGTGTTGCTGGAGAAGGGCACTTTTCTCTAAATAATTAATTCAGCAAATAATGTGTAAAGTACCCATGCTATGCAAAACGTTGACCAGGGACATGGTCTTCATGAATTTTACAATCTAGTGTAAGAGCCAGGCATTTCACTCACTCACACACACACACTTCCATATTTATTTACTTACAACTTGTCATGAGTTATATGAAAGAAAGGGATGCTATGAGAGAGCATTTACAAGAGGGAACCAATTTTGTTGGGGAGGGCAGTTTAGAGAGGCTGCTTCAAGTAAGTGGTATTTGGATTAAACATTGAAGGATGATCAGAGTTGGCAAGGCATAAATGGAGGAAAATGCTGCAGGTAGAGAAACCAGCATCTGCAAGCACAGTCAGGATGTTGGCTTACAGGAAGAAGTGAGAGAAGACCAGCACTGCTGTACAAGTACGGGGGTCAGGTGTGGGGTCGCAGAGAATGTGGGATGAAGACGGAGAAGCACAGACAGATCAGAACATATAAGACTTGCTAATTTGAATTTTGTCCTAAAGTATAAGGGGGAAATTACTGACATATTTTTAAGCAGAGGAGTTATAGATATAGTATCTGTTCTTTGTTTGTTTGTTTTCATTTAGAGACCTTGCTGGTTGGAGAGGAGAATGGGTAGGAAGTGGCCTGAAACAATAATAAATAGTCCAAGTGAGAGATGGTGCTGACTTGGAATAGGATAGTGACAGTAGAAATTGAGAGAAGTGGACACCTTTAGGATATATTTGGGGATTTCGATGATAGATTAAATGCTATTGGAAGAATAGTGTAATGGCAAGAGCATGGGTTTGGATTCAATCCCAGGTCTGATACTTCAGTACATTTTCACAGACTACAGAATCTCCTCACCCTCAAATCTTCTCATGTATGAAATGCCTACTCATAACTTCACAAATTTTGTGTGAACAGTAAATGAAATTAAGTATGTAAAATGCTTGAGAAAATATCTTTTGCAAATTGTGCACTTACTAAATGTATTGCTTTTTAAAATTTTATAAAAAATATAGTTTATGGTGTCTCCTCATCCTTGCATTTAATGTTCACCATTTAAAAAAGGATTACATTTCTTTGTGTCACAGAAACTGAGATATCATCATACATGATGTTTATTTTTCATTAAGGCATATTTTATGTCATTATCTGTTGCTCAGTTTCCCAAAGTGTCTTTTCCAAGTCACACCTTCTTAGAATGATTAGCTCTGTTAATTAATGAGCCTAACACTTAGAAGCAAAATTTTTAGGTAAAGTGATTCCTAAGATTGTCAGTTGAAAAAAAAAATATGAATAATCACAGATTTGAAATTTTATATTCATTTATATAAAAGACAACTTGATTGATGAGAAAGTTACTATTGTTTGACATGTAAACTTTTTTGGCTTCTGATGATAATGCTTTATTTTATATAAAACTAGGGGCCCGAGTGGGGTCCCTCAGCCTGGCCTGTGGGGATTGGGCTGAAACCAGCCCATTGTACGGATTAGTCTAGGGTGTGTCTGGCCCTTCTCACCCAGTCCCAATTGGCCAGACCCCAGAGCAAGCTAATGTACCATTGGAACATCTGACCCCTGGTGGTCAGTGTGCATCATAGCAACTGGTCGAACAGTTGAATGAATGGTTGGACATTTAGCCTATTAGGCTTTTATTATATAGAATAGCACTGTGATAGGATATTTACTCTTCTTTCTGCAATAATAGACTTGCTTTCAACCTATCAAGATGCTACACATTCAAATTTAATCAAGTTAAAGTAATAATTTTCGAGAAGACTTGTAAAAAGTATTTATTATAAAACACATAGGTTTTACATTACCTGTACTAGTATGTTTTAGCTTATTCTGTATATATATATTTACATTCATGTTAGAATGTATTTACATTCATGTTAGAACCTGAAAGAGATACTATATATTTAAATAACTTACTTTTAGTCTCTTCACATCAATATGCATTTCAGGTTTAATCAGATTTGGTCCAGTGACTCAAAATGAAATGTACACAAATTCACATTCTTACAAATAAGTTGCTCTAAAATCAAAGTAGGAGAATAAATGTAGTGTGAAATGTTATGCAAAATCCAGGCCCAGCATAATTAGCAAAGGAGAGTAGAAATGCTATTTGTTAAAACCTGAATTGTAACAGTCAATTAATTTCCTCACAACAGGAAATAGCAAAGCAGTTAACAAACATCTTCTGTCAAAAGTAGTGTTAAGGTAGGTTAGAGACCACAGCATGAAGTTTATAATTTATGAAATTGAAAACAGAATGTTCAATAGCATTTGATTTTGATATCCTTTACAGGTTTTTTATGTTATCCTGGTTAATTTATTTCAATAAACTTTCCAAAATCATATTAATGATTCCCCCTATATATATATATATATATATATATATATATATATATATGGGCTTTTAAAATCTTTTAGATGTGGGATTTTCCTATTTTGGACAAAGTTAATATATTGGAAAAAGAATTTACTAATAATTAAAGCTGGAGAAAGTAAGTTTATATTTTTTTCCATTCTGCATTGGTTTTTTAAAAAATTTATTAAAATACATATAACATAAGAATTTCCATTTTAAGCATTTTCAATTGTATGATTTAGTGGTACTAATTATATTGACAATGATGTGAAATCATGACCACTCTCTATTTCCAAAACTTTTTCATCACCCCAAACAGAAACTATGTTTTTAAAATAAAAATTTTATTGAGATATAATTCACATACCATACCAGTACAACCATTACCTCAGTCAATTCTAGAATATTTTCATCACCTCAGAAAGAAACTGTACCTTTAGCAATCACTTTCCACTTTTCCCAGCTTTCTGTCTTTCTGGATTTGCCTGTTCTGGATATTTCATATGAATGAAATCATACAATATGTGATCTTTGTGATTGGCTTCTTTTATGTTTTTAAGTTCCATCCATGTTGGGACATGTATCATCACTCCTATTCCTTTTTATTGTTGAATAATATTCTATTGTTTTATTTATCTGTTCTTCAGTTGATGGACATTTGAGTTGTTTCCACATTGTGGCCATTATGAATAATGATGCTATGGTCATTTGCATTCAGACTTTGTGTAGACATGTTTTCATTTCTCTCGGTTATATATCTAGGAATGGAATAGCTGGTAACTTCATGTTTAACCATTAGAGGAATTGTCAGACTGTTTTGCAAAGGGGCTGGCCCGTTTTACAATCCTACCAGTAGCGTAAGGAAGTTCCAATGTTTCCACATCCTGGCCAGTACTAACTGTTACTGTCTTTTACATTGTAGTTATCGTAGTGGGTGTGAAGTGGTATCTATGGTGATTTTGATTTGCATTTACCTGGTGGCTAAGGATGTTGAACATCTTTTCATATGTTTATGGCCACTTGGATATTTTCAGTGGATAAATGTCTATTCAGAATCTTTGTTCATTCTTAAGTTGGGTATTTGTCTTTTTATTATTGAGTTGGAAGTACCCTTTTGTTTATTCTGAATACAAGACTCTTACCAAATAGGATTTGTAAATATGTTCTTGCATTCTGCAGATTATCTTTCATAAAACTTTCTTTTTGAGATTCTTTTATTCCTTCTCCACTCTAATTATGTGTGACTTCATTTTGGGAAACTCTGAACTCTTTATGGAATATGCATATCAGCGACACACTGCGGAAGGTTATATTTCAATTTCTAGGCCTACAAAGACCATTTTCTAAGACTGCACACTGTGCTGTAGCATTCAGGAAGCAATTATTTTGGTGCCTGCTAATGTGCTGGATACTGAACCAACTTCTGGGGGTATAACATGGACTCATTCTCAGTAAGCTTAAAATCTAGCAGACGCTCAGAATAACCTGTATTGTTAGGAAAAGCAATGTTTCTTTACAAATGGAGGATATTTAATTTTGTTAGATTTATGATTGTAACTTGCAAGTAGTTTGAAATTAGACTATCACTCTTTCACTTCACCGTGTATAAAATCTAGTGTAGTGTAGTGATGTCCAACTAATGATCTCATTCCCTGCATTTTCCACTGTCCCTCATCAGAGCTTTCTGCTCAGTCTCTCCGGGCCTCAGAAGCTTCCCATGTTGGGTCATTATTATTATTATTATTATTATTTTATTTTATTTTTTCATTTCCCAGGCTGTTTTCCTCCATTTACCCCCAAGTCGTACATGGAATTTAAGGCCTACCTTAAGGTACTTCAGGACTGGTGCCTTTCTGATAACTGATGGTCTTTTCTTACTGGAATTACAATAGTTAAGACAACTTAATTGTGTCTTACCTCATAGTCCCATAATTGAATGCTTGCATGTACCATAGAGTTCAGACCATTTACTTTGGTGTGCTACACATGGAACCGAATGAAAAAAAATGAAAAAGCAAGGGTTTCTGTTCCAAACTTCAAAAAATCTTCTGGAAAAGTGATGGGGGGAAAATACTCTGGGAAAAATCAGATAGCAGTGGGTTAGCAGAGGCAGGAGTTGACACAGGTCATTAAACAAGCTCTTATGTTGAGTTGATGGCAAAGAAAATACACACATTCAGTTGTATTCTAGGCTACTTAGCATGTCCCCCGCTTCTAGCTCCATATTTTTCATGGGGTATGCAGTTTTTGTAGGCTGACTTGGAACTCTCATATGTTTAAAGTTTTCCATTTCACACATGTTGCCTAAATATGTGCGCACAGTTTTTGCTTTAGCTACCGACCTAATGAAAGCCTCTTGTGAATGCTTATCACCTTGTAAAGTAGTTACCAGAGCTGCAGTAAAATTTGCCTGCAAGTGAAAAAGCTTTGACTTCCCTAGAGGGAGAATAAAAAACATATGAGACAAACAGCAGCAACCGAAATTATCTGGTGTAGAGAGTGGCAGGGTGCCAGCCAAATGCTGTGTCCCTAAAATATTTTAAACCTTTATCTCAACTCACTAAAAAGGCCACCTTGTTTAAAGAACTTCAAACACAAAGTTGGAAATGTCTCATTATTTTGCTGCCATTTACACAAAGAAACCTTCCTTTTTGTTGCTATCTTCTGGTATTAAGGTCTTACAGATTTAAAAGAAATTTTAAAAATACTGTATTCAGTCATAGCCAGTTTTGCTCAGTGGATAGAGCGCCAGACTGTGGACTAAGGGGTCGAAAGTTTGATTCTGGTCAAGGGCAAATGTCCAGGTTGTAGGCTTGATCCCCAGAAGGAGACGTGCAGGAGGCAGCTGATCAATGATTCTCTCTCATCATGGATGTTTCCATCTCTGTCTCTCTCTCCCTTCCTCTCTGAAATAAATAAAAATATATTTTAAAAAAATTATGTTCCTTTTAAAAAGTAGAGAGTGTGCTTCTGTGTGTTGTGTCTGTGCATGCATGCTCAGGCCCATGTGTGTTAATTGTTACTGAACGTTACTACCTTACTTATTTTAGATACTTCATATATCTAATTAGAAATGATATTGATTTTTAAGCAGACAAAGTAGGCTTCAAGGGCAAGGTGAGAAATAGTAATGAGATACCTTTATTAGACTCTCTTCCTAAATAACAAGAGTTGGGAAGGGTTGATAAATCCTAGTGTTGTTTTGAGTTGCCAGGAGGAGAAAAGACCCAATGATGTTATGGTTTGTCATCTGTCCTAGGGCAGGGGACAACTCTAGCCTTGTTTTTCTCAGAAGTAGTGGTATTTTTTTGGAGTTAAGTTACTTTCTGGAAAGGTCACTCACCCTTTCTCTTTTATAATTCTTAAAACTAGGGAGTCCTAGAAGGCCCAATTATAGTTAAGTGCATTTTATTTCATTAATTAGCACTATTACTTGTTGCTGCTAACATTAATACTGCCCTTGTCAAACACTTCTGCCTTAAAGACATTTCATGCTTGCTGTATTATTTGATCCTTTCAGAAGTCCCTAAAACAAGGCTGGGTAAATGCTTTTATCCTGGTTTGTGGGTAAGGAAAATGAGGCTCCAAGGTGTCCAGGGACCTGGTGAAGGTCACAGGCTAGTAAAGTGGAGGGAGGTTTTCTTTCCATTGCTCTACAGTGACACTCAGAAAGCTTCAGGTCATTGTGATTCTTAGCAATTATATAATATGTTTTTGCCAAAAAATAATAAGCCCTTTAACCAATTGAAACTGCCAGAAAGGCTGCCAGGGTAGTGACTCAAAACAGCAGAGAAAGAGGTTTTTGGTCCTTTCATCTCTAGCACTGAGCCCACTAGGTCAGGGTTTCAGGAAATGGGAAATTGTCATTGTTGCTTGCTGAGTTGCCCTGTTTTTCTAATATAATGGAAAACTTGGCCTTTATTATTTTCAGTTTAACGTATACTTTTCCTTAAAGGAACAGGAAAGTTTGCCCGTGTTATGGGAGGAAAGTATAGAAATTAAACCTCAACCTTAAATTATTAATGAATATGATGTTTCTGGGCCAAAAAATAGGAAAACAAGATATAAGCATCTAATAAAGCATTACATGTTGTTTTATTGTATGTGTTATGTTTTAGTTTACATACTAAATTAAAATTTTAATTTATTATGCATGTAATAAAGTTAAATGATACAAAAATTCCTTAAACCAAATTCTATGCCATGGCTTAGAACATTTTTAAAATCCAGTACTTGTCTATATATTGGTATATAAAACCCTAATATGCAAATAGACGGAAAGGTAGAACAACAGAACAACTGACCAGTTACTATGACTTACACTGACCATCTGGGGGCGTGTGCAGAACATGGCGGGTGTCAGCTGTGGCAGGATGGTGGAACAGGTGAGCGAGGGTGCAGGACCAAGGGGCGCCAGTTGCTGTCATCAGGGTGAGCCCCTGGTGATTACTGAAAATTCTTTGCTCCAGGTGCTGTGGTCCGGCCTGGAACTCACACCTGCTGCTGGTGCCTGGCACTGGCCCCAATCACTTGGTGCAGGGTTTCTCCACCTCCCCTTGCTCCTGAGGGGCAATCAGGGCAGTAGCAGCCACTTGCACCTGTTGATGGCGCCAGCCCTGGGAGCAGCGGCAGAGGGAGCGGGACTGCCTGCAGACAGGGGACTGGGGCCTGGCAGGAGGGGCCAGGCAGGGACAAAGAGGATGGGCTGACACCCGCCCCTGTGCCCACCACAGTTCCATTTAAGGTGCTTGAATTCGTGCATTGGGCCCCTAGTTTATAGAATAGAGATTAGTGGAAATATTATGAAACTAATAATGACACTTTGAAAGAGTTGCTCCTACAGAACCAGATGACCAATCCCAGAATTGGAATATAAATTAAATTATTTGGATTATTAGAGCTGCTGTATCTTTTTGAAGGAAACAGGGTGAGATAGGACTTATTTTTGCTTTGGATTTAAATGTAGAGCAAAGTAATCAACATTGTGCTGTGGTGATATGTTAATATATACTCATAATGTTAATTTATCCATTTACTGAATTTTGTGACATATCCATTACCTTTTCATCCCTGTTTAAATACTGTATATCTCATTGTTCTTTTGAGACTAATAGTACATTTTAATGTGTAATCAACATTTCTTTTGTTATTTTAGAAGCAAAAACTTTGGGAAAAGAATATATTTGTCATAATACATTGGGATTTTGCTCTACTGGCCTGAAACCAGGTATGAGCATCAGAAAGTCTAGGATCACCAAACTTCCCACTCTCCTAAGACTCCTTTTTTAAAAACTGTATTTATTTCAGAGAGGAAGGGAAAAAGCAAGAGAGAGAGAGAGAGAGAGAGAGAGAGAGAGAGGGAGAGAGAAACATCAGTGATAAGACAGAATCATTGATTGGCTGCCTCCTGCAAATTCCCCTTGGAGAATTGAGCCTGCAATCTGGGAATGTGCCCTGCCTGGAATCAAGCTGGGATCTACATCGATGCTCAACCCACTGAGCCATGCTGGCCTGGCACTAAAACCCCTTTTTATATTCACTTTCATCTCAGTGCTAGAGACGTTCCATCACACAGGATGTCCCTTTACCCTGGCTCCTCCTCACCTAGGCCAATATGATTGCCTTGATTTCTATATTTGCTATTTGTTCTTTGTTTTTTCAAAGTGTCCCTTTCTAGTGCTTTTAAAAGTTCTAGCCTGAAGCCTTTCCATACTGGGGAATTGATATTTTATAGTCCATTTGAAGAATAATTATATAGGGTTCCAAGGCAAATTCAAGTTATCAGTTACTCTTTTTTTTTTTTTTTTGGGGGGGGGGGGGGAGGCAGTTAAAATGAATGCCTAACAGTAAACCTAGTGAGATTTAATGTGCTAATTAATTTAAAGAGTTTTGACATTCTTTCCTTGAAGGACTCTTTTCTGTGCTTTTATAATCTCACAGAAGGGAGGATACGAGATGGTTTAATTACTCTCCAGCCGGGCAGTGCTCTTGGGTAGCCAACATTCCAGGTTAAAGCTATGTCTTCTAGGGGCTTGAACTCTTTCTACCTAATCCAAGGAAAAATATTTGAGGGACACCCATTAATGGATTTTCCAGGAATGGGAGTGGGTAAGCATATTTTTTTCCTTGCTTATAGAATATTTAGCAACTTGAGCCTCTAATATTTAATTTTATAGCATTTGCAGTACTGGTGGCAAGGGCTTCCTCCAGAAATAGTGAGAAATTATGTGAATTCCCTTCTTGGTATGTTTAGGAGGTCAAGTCATAAATCTTTAGTCTCATATTTTTTCTAAAATGAAACGGCATTGATATTTGCTGTGATCTAATATGCAGATATGTTGAAAAGATCCATAAAGTAGTATATCTTAAGATTTCTGGACGTTCTCACAAAAGGTGATATACTCTGAAAATATTATGTAGAAGGCATCTAAGATATAATTATTCTTTTTTATGATAGTTTATCAAAATTCTGCAAAAACTTTCATAACGTGAAGTACTACTGAAAGGACCTTGTGTGTCACATTTGCATTCATAAATACCCATGAAGGATCTCTTTCACCAATGTTATTCGATCTTAGTCCAGGACAAGGTCAGACATTGATTATGTTTGACAGTCTTAACAACAGTGAATAGGGAAGATAGATTTTCTTAATTATACTGCTAGAATGGTGAGGGGCAGTGACCCTTAATATATAGTTGTAATAGCTAGAGGGGAATATTAACAAAGTGGAAGGATAGTGGTCAATGGCAACTATAATGATGACTATTTAATGAGCATCTTTTAGATGATAGGCCACATAATAGCACTTTATGCATGTTTTATATAATATAATTTTAACAAATAATTAAGACATTCAGATAGTATTATACCCATTTGCCCCAAGATGGAAAGTGAGGTTCCAAGAAATTAAATATGTGCCTAAAATAAGGATACATATTTTTCTTATATTTAACTAACATGAATATAGCCCTAGTGTGTGTCAGGTGCTACCCTGTTTCCCCAAAAATAAGACAGTGTCTTATATTAATTTTTGCTCCCAAAGATGCGCTAGGTCTTATTTTCAGGGGATGTCTTATTTTTCCATAAAGAAGAATACGGTACACATTTATTGTTAAATGAAAATAAAGGAAATTTAGTGGAAACCAGTTTGG
Source organism: Pipistrellus hanaki (assembly GCF_964339955.1). Lineage (NCBI taxonomy): Eukaryota > Metazoa > Chordata > Mammalia > Chiroptera > Vespertilionidae > Pipistrellus > Pipistrellus hanaki. The sequence continues at coordinate 32,328,913 of NC_140512.1, forward strand.
CTCAGTGGATAGAGCGTCGGTCTGCAGACTGAAAGGTCCCAGGTTCGATTCCAGTCAGGGGCATATACGTTGGTTGCGGGCACATCCCTGGTAGGGGGTGTGCAAGAGGCACCTGGTTGATGTTTCTCTCTCATTGACGTTTCTAGCTCTCTATCTCTCTCCCTTCCTCTCTGTAAAAAATCAATAAAATATATTTTAAAAATAAAAGAAAACAAAGGAAATTTATTACCTGTATAAGGTACGGTAGTAAGGTGGTTGTCAACACAAACCAGACAAACTGTGAATCCTACAGTATCAAGAATTTACTCATTTTTTCAATGACAATCATGTCATCATCTTCTGGAACATCATCATAACAATCCAATTCCTGAATTTCCTGGTGAATTCTTGTGACTCCATTTCTTTCAGAATCAGTGGACCAAATCTCTCATGTTTAGCAATAGCATTCTGAGACAGAGCCTGGGGGGGCCTTATTTTCAGGGGGATGCCTTATATTTCACTCAGAAGGAAACCTGTAAGTAGGTCTTATTTTCGGAGGATGTCTTATTTTTGGGGAAACACAGTACTCTCGGTATTTATGAATATGAATGCTTTTAATTTGCACAGCATTCCCTGTGAGGTACGTATTATTTTATTTCTATTTTACAGATAAGATAACTAAGGCACAGAGAGGTTAAATGACTTGCCCCAAATCACAGTGGCTGAGCTAGGATTTGAACCCAGTCAGTTTGGGTCCAGCACTTGTACTCTTAACTGTCTATATTTTTCAGATTTAACAGAATTTGAGGAAGACAATAATTCTTTGAAACCTATTGCTGGACTTACAGTGCGAGAGGGTAAATGGAGATAATAAATAGTGTCAATAAAATACAGAGGTGGGCAAAAGTAAGTGTGTTGTTCGTAATAACACAATAATCAACTATTGACAAAAATACAAGAATAAACTGTGCTCATGTTCTCAGAACTGTAAATCTACTCTTGCCTGTCCCTGTGCTTGGTAGGAAATAATGACCCCAGTAAGACCTTGGAATTTTCAATGTTAAAAGTAAAAGATGAATTGTAAAGAGGAGCTGAAACAGCTTTAATTTTGTTGAGACGCCTACTTTATAGACCCGTGTGAGGTGGTGCAGGCTTCCCTTTGTGTACATAGTTGAGCAGCGCGCGTGTAATGCCATCATCACCGTTTCCTGCTCGCCCTCCGGTACAGTGCTTCCATTAACGGAGGAGTGGGCTGTGAGGGCCGCTTCCCGCCCGGGTTAACGTGTATCATGGCTTCATGAGAGATATTTGCTATGCATCTGTGGGGCAATGAGGCTTTTAGAGTTATGCTAAAATAGGGCTGATGCTTCCAGAGTTTTAGAAAGGGAGAGAGGCTGGACTCACCACTCAAACAATGGGTTGGTGAAACTGAACCTGAAGAAGTTTCCGAAAAAAGACTTAGGAATTTGGGGTTAATTAAGATTTAAATTTGCAGTTCTACTTGTGCAGTGTGGGGAATTAGGTTGGAGTCTGCAATAAGACTTCCTAGAATGAGCCTGCAGCCTGAAATTGAATATTGGAGGTGGGGGAGGAAAAGGGGAGAAGGACAGGTGGGGAGAAACACCCAGCTCCTTGGGGGCAGGGCTAAGGACCTTGGGCTTAAGCTGGGGCTTCTGACTACTCTGTTTACCTGCAATCAGAGGCAAGTTTACCAGGAGCTGATTTACTGGGATTTAGGTTTCAGGGCCCCTTCTTTACATAGGCCCCCTCCATGGCCCTGGAGAGATCTCTAACAATGTGTTCAGATGGCCATACGGTTTTGCAAAATTGAAGAATTTTAAGATTTTTCAACCACAGTTGATTGAGTCCGCCATCACTTTTCTATCCCAAGCCTCCTTCCATCACATTTCCTCATGGGTAGGGTTATTTCTGCGTGATCACAGGCATTTTTCAGATCTGGGAATATACAATGCTAACTGCAATTTGAAAGTTGTTTGGGGAACTTTTCTGTAAGACAACTGAGAAATTATAGATTCCTAATTTAGACATACATGGAAGATTACTTTTTTTCTTTATACTTACCTTTATGTATTAAAGAACCAACAAATTTTAGATAATATAACATAAAGCTAAAGCAATAAAGATAAATGATGAAATAAATAGAAATTATTTTGATGACCAAAAGTAAATTATAAAAAAATCAGATTATCCCCAAAGCAGTAATTCATTTGAAAAGAAAAAATACATTTCAAATTGAAGCAATAAATAGGCTCAATGGATTGTTTGTAGATCTAGTTAATGAAGAGGAGTGAATCATACAAATACATTGAGAAAAGAGTTATGTTTTAAAAAATACTGATATGGAGAAAGGCAACATAAAACTTCATAAATATGTGACTACAAGAGCTTCACAGATAATGAGTGTATTTGATTAAAATAATGTTTGGGATGCCCTGGCCTGGTGGTTCATTGATTAGAGCATCATCTTGAAACACCAAGGTTGCAGGTTTGATCCCTGGTTAGGGCACATACAAGAATTAACCAATGAATGAATCAGTAAGTGGAACAACAAATCATTGTTTCTTTCTCTCTCTCTCTCTCTCTCTCTCTCTCTCTCTCTCTCTCTCTCTCTCTCTCTCTCCTCTTCCCCTCTCCCTCTTTCTCTCTTTCCCTCCCTCCTTTTTTCCCTCACTCCCTCTCCCTCTCTCTTTCTCTCTTTCCCTCCCTCCTTTTCTCCCTCCCTCCCTCTCCCTTCCTCTTTCTGTATAAAATCAATAAATTAGGGGGGAAAAAAGAATATTTGGGATTAGTCACTACATAAGAAACTGAAATTTTGCAGCTTAGATATGAAAGAAACTTTATGGAAATTTCCCCAAATTTGGCATTAATCCTAAAAATTGACCTCATGTGAGTTGTGAAGTTAAAAGATGCTTTCATAAATATAATTTCTATAAGTTTCTGTATTATGTGTTTCTATTTTGTATGTTCCTATATCATAATTAGAAGAAATATCAAATTATTCCTCAATTTCATATATGTGGAATTATATTACAAAATTGTCGTTTTAAAACATGCAGTCAAAAATTTTATGAAACCAAGTACCATAGAGGTTTGCTAGATGATTAAATAATAAGAATAGGGTGATGTTTCTCTGGATTTTGAGATGCTTGTGTATTTTGAAGTGTGAAACATTTATACATTTTGATACCTTTTATTCTAAATACATTTTCTCTTTGTTATATAATTTTGTATTCATAATTTTATATTCTTCTTTGAAAGAGCTGTAAAAGTTGTATAGGTTACAGACCACACAACCTGTGTAGTTAATAGTTTTTAGAGTGAAACAAAATGTGTTTATTATATGGCAAACATATTCCAGAAGGCATCATGTGAGAAGCAGAAGACCCCTCCCCGACTCTCATTCCAAAGCCCCGAAGAGGACAGGTTTCAACTTTCCTGTTTATTTTCTGCAGTTGTTTAGAGCTATTTTATCCAATAAAGTAGACACCAGCCACATATGGCCAGGGAGAATTTGAAATGTGGCCAGGGAGAATTTGAAATGTGACTATGTTTCTGAATTTTTAACTTCATTTAAATTTCACTACAATTTAATTTTAATGGTGGTAACTTTATAACTAATGCTCAATTTATTAATTGGAAGGTTTTTTAAAGTACTATGTTTAGAACAAATTGGGTATGTGAATTTACTTCTTCAGCTGTAAATTTTGTGAAATCTAAAATATGGCACTGGTGTGTACGTGTGTGTGTGTGTGTGTGTGTGTGTCTACACACTTTTTTTCCACAATGAGGATCATATTCTGCATATATTGTTTTGCATCTTAGCCTTTTAACTTATTTTGTGTATCTTTCCACAGGAACTTAGAGACTCATCTCATTCATTTATAAGCTGCATAATATTCTATTCTATCTGTACATTCTTTTTTTCCCCCCACAGATGCTGGTGTGATTTTTTTAAAGTATATGTCACTCACTCCTGGGTTCACAGCCCTGTAACTTCAGATCTGCCTTGAAGTACAATCCGCTCTTCAGCTGGCCTCTGAGGCCTGTCCCCTCACTGCTCTGCTCAGTTCAGTGTAGAGTGTGCATCTGTAATGTGAGGATTAAACACGGGTCCTTCATTTTTTTTACTAGTAAGAACCTCGTCAGAAATATTACCAGCAAAGCTAAGTCCCTGCATTTACAAAATGGAAAGTCTTCTTTAGTTTCTCACTTATCTGACCACCACCAGCCCTTTTTAAAGCTCAGAAATCCTATTTTTCCATATCAGTAGTGCTCGCTGAAGTAAAATAAACCTTGTTCACCAAAGGGGGAGGGGGGGAAGAAAAAAAGAAAGAAAGAAAGAAAAGAAAAGTTTCAGGCTCTTTCTAATCAAGAGTACATTTAAAGGAGGAAACGGTGCTATGGCAGATAGCTGACGTGCAATGCGTCTTCAGGACTCGGCGCTTATTTCTTGCAAGATTAAATTTCAAAATTTAGAGTCTAAATTTTCCCTTTCACATCTGGTGGTATTTTTTTAAATCAGTTGTGGAAAAAAAAAAAAAAGAGGAGAAAAATCTGTCTTCTTCCTCTCCATGCCTCTCACTACCGTCCAGCCTATGCCAGGCTTAAGGGAAAGCCTTTTGTGTTGGCAAGGAAATTCCAAAATGGTTTCCAAGCATATTAAAAGCAAAGGATGAGTTTTGCAGAAAAATTTAGGAATTCTTTTTTTATTTTTCATTGTAAGAAACAATTTTAAAAATTAAGCAATGGAGAATAAAAACGTGTAGACTCAGTAGTGTGATAAGGGTGTGATCTATTAACACTTAAGAATGTAGACTTTTGGAGGATTTAGATTATTGACAGCTGAAGGGAGTGTGATGCCAAGGATGGTGGTAGGTATCCATATGAGGTCAGGCACACGTTTGTCATTGCATGAATGTGTTGGATGAACAGATGAATAAACAGGGAACCGTGCTGCTTTCAGGAAGTAGTGTTTGTTAGAGCTCCGTGGAGCAGGGCCTAATCAAATCAGGGAGGAATCAAGCACAAAGGAAGGAATATGAAGTGAGGACAGTGAAGCAATGAGCCCTAAGAAGTGAAGATAGTGTGGAGTAGGACTGCAGAGGATGAACGGTTACTGAGAGATATGTGAGACCAGGTAAGTGACAGCCCGCGTCTGGAGTCACCAGGACTTTAGGACAAAGAAGGTGTAATGGAATCAGTAATGAGGACGTGTGGTGGATTTACTCATGGTGATTGGCCAGAAGTGAGCTTGTCGGTCTGTTTAGAGAAGTTGAGAATTAATGTGTAAGTGGGTCTGAACTGAGACTATTTATGAAGAAAGTGACAGAAAATCCAATTTCTCTTATCCTGGTTTAACTGAACAGGGACATTGATTGGCTCATGTAACCTGGCTGTGCTTTGGGCTGACTTGAGGGATGCCCTACTGAAGGCTCTAAAGATGACCTGGGATCTTGTCTGCACTTTTCCCTCCGGGAGGCCTGATCTCCAGAGCTGCTCCCCACCTCGGCACCTCCCCCCGCCCAGCCCAAGGGCGGGATGGCTATAGCAGCCCACGCCTGTCACACTGTTCTTTGATGTATAGGTTGGTTACTGTTACCTCCCACACTGTGGGGTGCCTTCCCACTCTTCTAGGGTGTCTCTGATAAACAAGTGTGCTTTGTTTGTTTGTTTGTATATTATTGCCTTCTTTGTCAAATGCTAATTGACCATCAGGGTGTGGGTTTATTTCTGGGCTCTCTGTTCTGTTCCAGTGATCTACATATCTGTTTCTATGCTATAGCATGCTGTTTTGGTTACAGTGGCCTTATAGCAGTGGTTGGCAAACCGGGGCTTGCAAGCCACATGCTGCTCTTTGGCCCCTTGAGTGTTCTAACACTTCTTCAAAATAGACTTGCCCAGGCCAAAAACCGACTTCTGTGCATGGGCCACGTGGTATTTTGTGGAAGAGCCACACTCAAGGGGTCAAAGAGCCGCATGTGGCTCCCGAGTGGCGGTTTTTCCGACCACTGCCTTATAGTATAGTTTGATGTCAGGCATCATTTCTCCAACTTTGATCTTCTTTCACAAGTGTCTATTCAGACATTGCTGGTAGCATTTTTTTTTTTTTAAGACATATCTCCTCAGGCAAGGGAAATAAAATAAAAAATAAAACAAATGGAAGTACATCGAATGAAAAGGTTTTTGCACATTAAAGGAAACTGTTAACAAAATGAAAAGACAACCCACTGCATGGGAGAATATATTCGCTGATGGTACAACTGATAAGGGGTTAATGTCCAAAATTTATAAAGAATTTATAAAACTCAACACCAATAAACCAAACAATCCAATTAAAAAATGGACAAAGGACCTGAATAGACACTTCTCCAATAGACAGATGAAAAGATGCTCAATGTCATTGTCACTAATCATCAGCGAAATGCAAGTTAAAACCACAAGGAGATATCACCTCACACCTGACTCAGCACGGTGATCCTAGCAGCTGTCCTTTCAGACCTGTTCCCAGAGTCCCTCCTCATGTGACTCTAGTCCACTCTGCCCTCCCACCGCCACCGGAGACCGGGGTGAATGACTATGAACGAGACTTTTGTGAGTTGATCCTTTACAAGGGCAGCTGTGGCTCTAGCAGATGTCTGTCTCTCCCTGGTGGACAGAACCTCTGCTAATTTTCACAGACAGATGTTATGTGGGCACCTCTACCTGGTTCTGGTTCTCTGGCCTGGGAAGCTTGGCCTGGGGTTGAGACCCCACGTTTCTCAGGGGGAATGTTTGCAGTTGAGCTAGCCCTTTGGGATCTCAGCCACTGCCCATGGAACAGGACCATTCTTGTCCACATCTCCACCCTCCCTACCAGTCTGCATGTGGCTCCTTCATGATAACATTCTCTTCAGCTAGTCTTCAGTTGGTTATTCAGGTTTATTGCTCTATATTTTAATTTTAGTTACAGGTTGGTCCTATGGGGAGGTAGATGTAGTTTCAGTCTACTCTGCTGCCATCTTGGGTCTCAGTGGAGTTACTAGTTTTATTAAGATGAATGATGTGAATGTGTCCATGGTAATATCAGGAGAAAAATCCAGAAAGGATATGTATTCCTAACCAATGACCCATTACGTTATACTAGAGGCTTGGTGCATGAAATTCATGCATGGGAGGGCTTTCCAATCCAGGACCCCTCGGTGGATATCTGACTGCCGATTTAGGCCTGATCCCTAACTATCTATACCAGCAGTTGGACCTAAACTGGCAGTGGACATCCCTCTAGTAATCTGGGACTGCTGGCTCCTAACTGCTCACCTGCCTGCCTGCCTGATTGCCCCTAACCGCTCTCCCCTGCTGGCTGATAGCCCCTAACCACCTCTGCTTTGGCCCCCGCCACTGTGGCTTTGTCCAGAAGGACGTCTGGTCTAATTAGCATATTACCCTTTTATTAGTATAGATATTCAGGGTATCATCTTTGAGTCGGAAATCTTGAAATTCTTCAACTTCAGTACTCCTTGATCCTTTATTTTTGCCATTGTGGTACACAATGAGGTATCCAAGTTGTGAGAAAAGAAAATTATTCCAGATGGTGCTCCTTTTTCATTTCTTTCCCAGTGATTTCATCTAATCCTCTCCTACAAAAGAAAAATTCCCGTGGAATTTCTTCTGTTATTATTTGTATTCATTTTTAAACCTTGACAACCATGTGTATGTAGTACAGGTGGTTTTGTAAGAGAGTGATTGTAAAAATTTTTTTGTGTGCTGGAGCTGCAAAGCTGCTTTAAAGCAATTAAATGTGTTTTGGAGCCAGGTATAAATGAGGTAACTCTCTTTTAATATAAGTTGATTTACAGATATTTAGTAATTATACTTTTGGATAGACAGCAAGGCAGAACACTGATTTTGGGCCAGCCTCTGGCTGGAATCCCGATTCCACCACTTGTTAGCTGTGTGGCCTTGGCAGATCCTTTAGCCGCTCTGAAATGAACATGATAGTAATTCACACAACTCCCCATCTCACTGGGGAGTTGTGTGGATTAAACAGAGAATGAAGAGAATGCAGGTAAAGCTTGATTCTGTCAATGCCTGGTACGTAGTATGTGCTCACTGAATCTCAGTTATGCTGTTGGTTCCGCTGCTGCCACTGTTCCTAAGGCTGTAGCAGGCTTTCTTTTGTGGTTGATTCTATTTCCTTATGATTCACCCAGCGTTGGGGCTGTGAGGCAGAGGTGGGGAGGGAGCCTCTTAAAATCAACATGTGAAAGTTGCGAGAGATCTGGAGTGTGACCTACATAAAAATTTTAAAAATGTGTTTGCTTAGTTGTTTTTTTTGGTTTGTTATCTTATTTTGAGAAGCAGAGACTTTTTGCTTGTTTGCTTTCACATAGTCTATCCCAGTGGCCTTGAGCCTCTCAAAACGTAAATTGCCTAACCTTTATTTCTCTCTGTGCTGAATTTTTATAGTAAATAACTCAAATATAAAAAAAAGCATAAGAGCTGTCTTTACATATATTTGTTTATCTTGAAATTTTATTATTTGATAAGCTTTACAAAACTTATAGAGTATGATATAACCACCACCCACTTGCCTAACACTAGCTTTAGAAATAAAATTTTATGGATAGATACCATAGAAGCTCCCTGTGTACTCCTTTCCCCATTCATTCCTGTGCCATTTTTTATACTTTTACCACATATGGAGTGCCATTCCCAACTATACATAGTATTGTTTTTAAAATTTCTATAAGTGCTGTCATTTTCTTTGTTTTCTGCTATAGTCCATTTTGCCAGATGCATCCATGTTGACATTTGTAACCCTAGTTCATTCATTTGAACTGCTATATAGTATTTCTATGCATGAAGACATAGAAATAATAATTTATTTTTACCCTGTTCTGGGACGAGGCATTTACAGTCTCTCTCTCATAGATACTGCTGCCACCAACATTTCTATACACAGTTTTCTTCACAGATCTTTGTAGCATTGTTTTGTGCTTATTTATACAGGAAATCATTCCTTTTTTAGTCCATTTACATTAGGTGGTCCTCAGTTATTTTCATCATCATAATAAGGTTGAACTACATCTTTTGTAACTATTATAGCTCAATTGCATTTTGACATAGGTTGTTATGATTTAATCCTCACCCAAGGGTATGTTTTTATTGGTTTTTTAAAAAAATTTTATTAAATTTTTAAAACATTTTGGAGGGAGAACGGGAGAGAAAGAGAGAGAGAAACATTGACATGAGAGAGAAACATCGACCTGTTGCCTCCCTGTGCGCCCTGACCAGGAATGGAATCCACAGTCTTTTGGTGTATGGGATGGCACTCAAACTTCAGCGCCCAGTCAGGGCTATCTAGGTTATTTAAACTGGACAGTTTGAATTACTGGATTTTGTTATTAGTATAATTTCACATTCTCATTTGTGTATCTCTTCAGTACATTCCGTAGGGTATGGATTTTGCTTTTTCAATGAAAGTTTTGAAGACAAAAATATATGTAATATTAGAAAATATCATTATCCATAATGACACAGTACATGAAAACTTGCCCCTCCACAATTTTGTTTATCTTTCCTGTAATCTATAGCAATTACAAATCCCAATAGTTCAGAATGAAGACAATTATATACATAAGTAAATAAAGTATGTTGTCTGCCTGTATTGGATCAGCTTCATCTGGCCTTGGCCCAGACATAGAACTGAGTCCTTCTTATTGATTCCACAAAAGTTCCAATTACATTGGGCGCTTGTTTCCTCTTTAAACTTGAATTAGAATGTATAGGGTCACTACATTCTACTGTTCCCTTTGCCTTTCTCTCTCTTTTACTTCCTACATAAATGAAAACCTAATTTAAGATTATGAGTAGGAAGAGTACTCTAGTGAAGAAAAATGTACTAGAAATCTGCAGTGATGAGAGATTAAACCAAACCAAAGAACCTGGAAAGGATTCTTGGAAGAAGGGGAATATAAACTGGGCCTTAAAGAACGATGACCTTAAAGGCAGTGGGAAGAATGGGAACACTCCAGACCAGCCCATCCAACACCAGCATCACTGCACAGAACAGAAGAAGCACTCAGCACTGTCCAAATTTCTGGCCCACACATTTGTGAGGTGTAATTGAAACAGTCATTGTTTTAAGTCATACATTTGGAGTACTTTGTTATGTACCAATAGTTAACAGGAAAGCCAACCAAAGCCAAGGAGGAAAATACTTTTCAAAAAAATTTTGAATGCATGCTGAAGACAGTATTTAGTCATCCAAAACCTCTCACCAAAATATACTACTAAATGTAATTTGGAACTTCTAGCAGGAAGACTGAGTTTGGAGAGAATTCCGGGCAGAGGAAATGACAGGAACAAAGATAGCAAGGTAGGGAATGACAGCATATGTGAAGCAGAGAGCAATTAGATGTGACTGGGAGGAGGACTCTTCTTGGGGAGCAAGTAGGGAAAGACTAGCCGAGAAAGCGGGCCTACGGACATGGCGTAAAGAGCCTTGAATGTGAGGGTGAAGAAACTTTCTGACAGAGACACCAACAACTTACTGAAAAGAGGAATTACACTAGTGGAACTCTTTTTTTTTTTTTTTTTTTTTTTTTTTTTTAGGACATTTCTCCCTCCCCCCTCCCTCCCCTCCCCCAGTTAAGGATTTGTGGGATGAGCTCATGTGTGGAGAAATTAGGGGATGCGTTTGGAAGCTATTGTGAGATGTGATATGAGTCTGCCTTGTGGTGGCCACAGCCAGACTGAACACTAGAAAAAAGATGGGAGACATTTTGGGCAGGACCACCACCCAGTGCATTCTGGGAATGGAAAACGTGCCCCTTCTTCAAGACATTTTTACTTTTACCTGTTAAATTGTTGTAATATATTTAATTAGAATAAGACACTTGACTGCCATCTACTGGAAAATTGTTAAATAAACAAACACTTCTGTGATGTGAATGCTCCTCCCGGTAGATGTGGCACTCCGTGGGCAGTCCACAGCCTGACGTACCACGCCTGGGACTGTAATCATGTGGGTGTGAGTGGTAGGACTTGGTAACTGCCTGCATTAAATGTGATCAGAGGGGAAAGGAAGAAATTTCGAGTCTGGGTGGTAGGGACATTGGTAAAAATATTTAAAGAACTGGAACCTATCCTTCGGGCATAGGTTCACAAAACAGAATTATTCTAAATATGGAAGATCCAAGAAGTTCATCATCTTGTTCACTGATCCCAGTGCTTTGTAAGAATTTGTTGTTGTTGTTGTTTTCGTCTAGATCTCAGGTTTCCACCCTTTGTGACATCTGAGAATGTGGACCAATCCCTGTTCTCTGTTGGGATTCATATCCCTCCCTCTCCTGTACCTTTTTCTGCTTCCCTGGTCATTGCTTCTTCTCAGGTGCCATTGTAGCCCTTTTACTCAGGTTTTTCCTTCTTGTGCCTTTGCATACCGTGGGTGCACAATAAATATTTGTTGAATTGAATTTGCCTTTGGAAGGTAAGTTTCAGGCTTACCGGGAGACTGACTCATTGGCGTTAGGGACAAAGGGTGTGCCAGAATTCAGATAGTAGAAACCTATCCTAAATGCAGTTCCTTGTTTTAGGATCTGTTTTCTCCACAACGGTCACTCCTGATTGGGGAATTCCTGGACTGTTGATCTGTTCATCATTGTTCAGCAGTGGTAACACCAAGAGAACACACTATTTACATTGGCTGGATCATACGGGTGTGTCTGATCCAGAAAATACTTTCAAACAAAGTAATCAAGCTTCCCTGGCTTCTACCTTGGGAAGACTGAAAAGTTTCTATTTTTATTTTTAAAATCTCAACTCTTGTTCAAGCACCTCAGTGAGGAGTTAAGTGAGATCACCTTTAAATATTTTCATTGGAGGTTACTCCCTAGCATTCTTCCCAACCCCTCCCCCATTCACCTAATTCACCTAGCTACTTTTGCTTTCACTGCTTATGGGGCGTGTGTATCAAGACAAACCCAAAAACTTTGCTCTTCTGATACAACTTCCCAGACATGTATGGCGTGGCTGCTCTGTGCAGCGTTCTCTGGGAGGCCTCCTGGAAGATACAAAGGTTTCAGGTTGCTTCTGCCTTTCAGGAGAGCCTGGCCTAATGGGAGAAGTAGACACATGTAACTGCTCCAGGGCAGGCGATGACAAGGGCCATAATGTAGTGCAGGCAGAGCCTGGGTTCCCTGTGTAAATACCACTCTGAGACTGAGCCACATATGTGGACTTGCCATATTTCTCTTCTAAATTGCACATGTTTAACTCTTACCTTACCTGAGCTGGATCAGAATGTGTTTTCCTCGAAGGTTCTTGAGTCAAAAATATACTGTGATAACCAACATTGAATAGAAGCTAATGAAAAGTGCATTGAATAACATTCATTTTGGCAAAATTACTTTTTAAAATGCTTTTAAGTTGGCACTATCAAAAAGAAACTAGAGAGGTATTGGATAAACAAGGGTATAAAACAAGAGTTTGTTTATGTGATCCCAGTATTTAGGAAATAAGAATCCTGAAATTCCCCAGCCAAGTTATATTTTAAAATATGTTTTGAGCACAGGAAAAAGTGTTATAAACAGCACAGTAGGAAAAATAAATATAACTCTCATAAATACAATGAAGTATTATTTAAAATATTGAATGAATTGTTGCTGTTTAATTAAGGTGTCTTTTATTTAATGAAAACCAGTGACATTTTTACAGTTATGGGAGAACAAAAGACATTTGGAATTTTAAGTTTAAATACAAAGTAGGTTTATAGTTGTTTGTATGGAAAGTAACATAATAATTAATAAATAATAATACAAGAATAAACTTATAAACCTGCTTTTGCCCCCTTCTGTATATTTAGCATTTGAAATTTAAAGAAAAAATGTTACTTTTGCTTCTTTTTAAATCATTAACTTTATAGTAACTCAGTCAAAAAAAAAATAATGAGTGAAATGGAACCAAATATACACATCATACAAAAATAAATGCTATTGAAAAATTATTTTAACTTTTGTTTAAAGCAACTAAAACAATTTAGAGCGTATGGGTTGTAGAATAAATCAACTATTCAGGTTTACTGACCTAATAACATGATGACTGCAGCTCTTACAAAGAAATGTATTCTTCTTACTAAGTTGAAACACTTCTTCATGAAGTCATATTGCCTAGCTTTCCTTTGCATTTTTCCTTAAAATTCTAAAACCTGAAATGAACAGCGTGTCAACCAGTTTTTCAGATGATAGCGCATTGGGAAGCATCTCAGATAGCGAAATAAGAGAAGCATCACCAAGATATACCTAAAAAGGTTTTGTAGTATCACAGGAAATAGTAAGTGAGATTTCAGCCTAAGAAAATGCAAGCTAATACTTCCAAGAGCAAATAATCTGGCATAGATATTCAGTGGGAGAAAATGCTTAGTAATGCTGAAAGGGAGCCAAGGTGATATCAGACAGCAAAGTCGTGATGGGGTTGCAACGGGATATGGCCGGCACAAAGAGCCATTGCCATTTGGAGAGTCATCTTGCAAACCCATTACAATAAAGAAAGGAAGCAGAAACCTCTTACAAATGGACAGCATTAAGAACACGTTTGTCCTATACCAGCCCAAAACTTCCAGACCAGTAGCCATTGATATTTTGGAAAATAAGTATTACAGTGGTTAGAATAGGGAAGAAATGACCTAAATAAAAAAGATTTGAAAATGAAATGTTTTCTCTTTGGTTTAATAAGACAATATAAGTTATAGGATGGGTATAAGCAACTTGTGAGAAGGCAGATTTGTTTCGCTTACACTGAGACTATGGAAGCTTGGGGTGACTACAGATTGCAAAAGAGCAGAGGAGAGAGAGAGACAGAGAGACAGAGAGACAGAGAGACAGAGAGAGAGAGAGAGAGAGAGAGAGAGAGAGAGAGAGAGAGAGAGAGAGAGAGAATGAATATGAATAAAGATGGGAGCTAGATAACTTGAGGTAAGCTTGGAGTTCAGGAAGAACCCTGTAAGTGACAGTGCCAGATTTGATTGGAAACAGCTTCTTCTAACAATGAGGTCATATTTCTAACGTTGTCTATACTGGTCAGATGACACTGCCTCATTGTTTACAATCTATGGCTCTGAGTTTATACTCCAGGACCATTCAGATGTCTTTGCCAGGGTACCCTGCCCTTTCTCTTTGCACCCTTTTTGATCTTGGCTTCTAGAATTTCTTTGACTGGTTTACATCTTATCTCTGCAACTGACCTTCTGTTTCCTTTGAAAACACTTCCTTCCCTGATGTACCTGCTGTCCCATCTTAGCAGTGATCATATTTGTACTTGAGCTGTTACTGATGACAAGTCCTTGCTCTGATTTTTACCATCATTAAATTTTTTAAAGGATACATCAAATTAGATATTGTTTTGGCTTCTCACACTTATATTATTGAAGTGCTGTTCCTAGTCATCCCTTTCCAAACCCAACAAATTCACAGCTTTCCACTTATGCCAGTGGGGACAGCATCTCACTGATCAAAAGGCCTGAACTCCTATCCCTCGCTCTATCTCGTCTCTAACCTTTTTATCTATCTGTGTCTTTTCTTCCAGTGGCCAAATTCTTGCTCTTAAAATATTCCTTTTGTTTCTTGTATAATACTTCAGTGCTGAACAATAATAATAATAATACTTATTAAATCATACCATTGTCTCAGAAACTATCAGTGATTAAAAAAAAAACCTTCTAATTTAAAATTTTATTTTTGATACTTTCTTATTTAAAATCATACAATAAAACTTAGTTATATTAACAAAATTTAATATTCATAGCTTAATATTAAAGTCCTAAAAGTTGCCTTTTAAAATTGAAAATCAGTTCGGTTGTTGAATTATCTTTTACTGAGTATCAGTCATTTCTTGAGTTCCATCTCTGTGTCAGGGATTGAGCTAGGCCTGCACTGAGGATTATGATTGAGGCATGGTTGTTGGCCTTAAGAAGTTCACATTCTTGTTAAGGATGATGATTTTGGTGGAGTAACTGAGAAATCATTCATGTGTTTAATAAATATTTATTGAGCTTTGGCCCTGTTCTAGGGTCTTGGGATACAGTGCTAAGCAAGTCACATGCGACCACCACCCACATGGTTTTCAGTCTGCTGTGGAGACAGACCATTAAACATTTAACAGCATCAGAAGTCAAGAGGTGCTGTGTACTCAGGGGCACTTATCCTCAGAGATGAGTGAGCAGGGCCTGTTAGAGGATGGAAGGTGAGTTGACATTGCGGGAGAGCACTGCTGAGCACAGGGTACTTATAGGACCAAAAAGGAGGTTGATGTGAATTTACTGTAGATTCAGTTGGGGAAGCATGAGTGTGACTGTTAAAGTGGGAAAAGTGCTGCTGGTAGAGGGAGACCTATTTATTTATTTATTTATTTATTTATTTTTATTTTATTGATTTATTCACAGAGAGGAAGAGAGAGGGATAGAGAGTTAGAAACATCGACGAGAGAGAATCATCCATCAGCTGCCTCTTGCACACCCCCTACTGGGGATGTGCCCGCAACCAGGTACATGCCCTTGCCCGGAATCAACCCGGGACCTTTCAGTCCACAGGCCGACGCTCTATCCACTGAGCCAAACCAGTCCCGGCTGAGGGAGACCTATTTAGCAAACGCAACCTATCTGAAGATTTAGAAATAAAATGCCCTTACTCAAAATCCTATATAATAAAAGGCTAATATGCAAATTGACTAAACAGCAGAAAGACCGGTCACTATCATGTGCACTGACCACCAGGGGGCAGATACTCATGGCTGGTGAGTGCAGTGGTGGTGGCGGGATGTCCCGCTGCCCAACTGCAGCTTAGGTCCACTCCCCACAGGGAACTGGCGTAAGCCATCAGTAGGACATCCCCTGAGGGCTCCTGGACTGCCAAAGGGCGCAGGCTGGGCTGAGGGGATCCCCACACCTCCCTAGTGCATGACTGTCATGCACTGGGCCTCTAGTTTTAGAAATAATTATCTTTCCCTCATTTAATATCTTTGGGATATTTTTCAGAATACTTCTTAAATTCTTAACTAAGAAAGTACCGTATTTTCCGGCGTATAAGATGACTTTTGAAACAAAAAAAAGTCAACCAAAAATCGGGGGCAAAAGACCAAAATTGCACAAAAATTACCTGCAGATCTTGACGGCAAAGTAAGTCTTTTCTTTGAAGTGGGGGGTAGTCTTATACAGCGAATATAGGCCTAAACCTATGTTTTAACTGTAAAATTAGGGGGTCGTCTTATACGCCGGAAAATACAGTAGTATGTGTGTATAATACATGTGTATTTTATATATATTACCCAGATATTACATATGTATAAAATGAGTAGAACAGTTCTCCGTTACAAATTATTTTAATAGTAATTTTAAACAGAATTAACCTTCTGGTCATTTGTTTTGGAGAGATTCATGTTACAGTAGAATCCAGCTGTAGCAGTTAGAACCCAAAAGTAGCACTTTTCTCATTTTAAAACAATTGTGATTGTGTCAGGACATCAAGTTATGCCACAGTCACCTTCAGTGAGCAGCAAAATTTACTTGTTTTTTTTTCTTCCAGGGTACATATGTAGTTCCATTCCATCATTTTTTAAAAATACTCTTGACTACAAGTCATTGCTTATTGCAGACAAACCCAATGACATACTATTTTTACTTATATCTGCAGGCGGACAATTTATATTAGGAAGTAAAACTTTTCATGTTTAACATTGAAGTTCATCTGATGAATAAATTGATATTGCTTTTGGTGTCAAACTTTGTGGGGACTAAAACAGGTCCTCGTGCAGTTTAGAAAGAGCGCACCAGCTGTGAGTCCAGAAAGCACTTGCCGTTACCCACGTAATAAAAGAACCCCCGAAGCATTATAATTTACACATTCATAACCACTTCTCGTTGAATTTATTCTTCTAAATGGTGCAGGTGCTGCTTTGGTTTAAAACATACGACCCTCTTTGGGCAACCTGCAAGAACTCGGAGAGGCTTAACTTTCTCCTTATATGGTGAGCTGGTTAGTGTTGAGGATCAGCTCAGCACTTCAGTTGAAGCTCAAAGGTGTGATTGTTTGAAAACTTACCTAATATTCCTTTTCCCTCCCATCATTTAAATGTAGATGTAATTTCCTAAGGGTGTGTAATTGATCATTTACTTAAGATGTGGACAGTTCATGTATTGTTCCATCATATTGTTCATTTGCTCAAACACACTGTATGCTCTTGCCATGCTCTGTCACAGATCTAGATGTGGGTGATACATGGGTGAATACAACAAAAGTCCCTTTCCTCATGGAAACTCGGGGTCCCTCGGAATTTATATTCCGGTGGATTCTAGATGATTTCTTGCCTACTCTGCTTTCACAGAATCTCTGGTCTGGTGACATCTAAGCAACTGTTTCAAGTTCTGTCTTTGAAAATTCTTTGGCCTTAAAAAGATGGCATGAGTTTATCGCTTCAGAGATGGCTGTTACGGAGAACATTCCAGGAAACTAAGCTCTTAACCAAAAGTAGGATTGAACAGTTTGCATTGCTAAACTAGGCACCCCTATTTTAGGCTTCAACTCCGAAGTATTAGTGTCTGAAATTATTTCATTAATAAAGCAGCATTTTCATATAATATAATGAGGGTAAACAATTTTCCAGGAATCAAGCAGCAGCTAATATAGATTCAGCAATAAAGTACTCTGGTCTTAAAAACAATAAGCCCCACACACAACCGTAACAGTTTATCCTTAGGTGCCAAGTCTGCTTTAAGAGCTTTACATGTATTCACTAGTCCAATCCTCAAAATAGTTCTTTGAGGTAGATACTATTATTATATCTCTCTTTTACATAGGAAGATCAGACTAAGTAAGTTGCCTAAGGTTACAGGAAAAAAAAAAAAAGACAGTATGGCTGTCAGCTTCTATGTTCTACCCCCTCTCTACTATAAGCTTTCTTATTTCCCTTCTTGCTTTTTTGTGTTGTTGTCATTTGCTTTTCTCAGATATGTAAATATTCATTTGTTTAACACACATACTGTACTCTGAATATGCAAGTACTAGCATTTGTATTAAAATATTTCTCCTTATTCATCTATACTATCTATTCAACTATATTAATCTATTCAACTATACTATCTTATTAAAACACTTTTTTTTCCTTTCATTGTAAGTCTGGCATATTCTAGCAACCCAGAAGCTAATTTGTTTTGGATCTTAGTTGTGTTTTGCTTGCTTATTTGTTGATTAATATTTTTGTTTGTTTCGTTATACCTAGTACCCTGCAGATTTATCAAATATAAAAATAAAAATTCAGTAAAACTCATTGCAGACAAAGTTTTATTTTCCTGACCATCTGGCAAACAATGGAAAAGAAAAGCAGCTTTCCTTTTCCCATAAGAAAGAGCATCGTCTTACCAACCTCTCGTTTGCAACCTCCTTTTTCATTGCAATATTTCGCTTGCTTTTCCCCTTTTGGGCTTCTTGCTGGAGCAAGTCTTTCTGCCACTCTGACTCCACGCCCAGTTCCCTCACAGGTATGTGCTGTTTGCTTCCTGATGTACCCTCCTGTCCTGCCCTGACCTCTCTGCTCACCCTCCAAGGCCAGCTGATGGAGCTTTTCTGACAAGGCCCATGCTCTCCGCTCCGTGTGTTTATCAGGCTCATTGAGGACAACTTAGTATACTGTTTGTTTTTCCTTGTTCCTTTCACTACTAAGTCCTCAGCACCAGAACAGTACCAGATGCATGTTAGGTGTCTCATATTTGTTGAATGAATGCATGCAGCATTCTAGCACTTAAGTATATTGTACTTAATAATTTTATACAATTTTTTCTCCTTCCCCAGATGGAAAGCTTCTCATTTTACTTGCTTTATATTTTCCCCAATGTCTATAGCAGATTAGGTATTCGGTAAATGTTTACTGAACTAATGGATGAGTGACTCCTTAGTACTTTTACGTCTCTGTGGTACTGATTGGAGGTCATTAAAAAGAGGAGGCAAGAATGGGTAGTGACTAAAAGGACCAGTGCCTTGTGGATTTCTGAACTCTGAATCAAGGAAGGAGGAGCAGAAACACCAAGACCAGATATCCCCTTCCATTCATCCCTCCAGAAGTGTAGCTTTGGCACATCTGTAATTTACATATTCGCATTCCCAGTCAGAATGAGCCCCAGATAACGCACTCATTTGTTTTCTGGGTTGCATTGTAAGGAAAATAGTTCTAGAGGTACAAACCCTCAGTGAAAACTCCACGAATTTCCTTCTGTCAATTATGGAGATTTAAGTGACATTAACTTGACAGAAAAGCTCAAAAAGAAAAACCATTAGTGCTCTCCAATGTCCTTCCCCTCCCCCCCCCCCTTTTTTTTGAAGATGTAGAGAACTTTCTTGAATTTCAAGTTTTGAATGAATTAGTTATAGAACCAAGGACTACAGGAATGATATATAAGTTCATTATACACAGTGGGAGTGAGGATATCCATAGTCCCGTCTGTTAACATGCCTTAGAGAGCCTGCCAAACCCCACAGGGTGGGTTTTTCCTGCAGATCGTATGATTCCAGACAAGTTTGAGAGGCATCAAGGAGCAGAATTTATCAGATTTTGACATGAATGGACATGCAGTTTGAGAGGGAGAAATCCTTGATGACTTCCATGAATTAGAGACTAAATATAGGCAGAAAGAGGAACAAGTTTAATGGAGAAGTTAATGAGATCCCTCTCGGAAACTCTGCCATGAACTGCTCTGGGGGCATCAGTTGGAGGAGTGGAGTGAGCAGTGGAAGTGTGGGAATTGTGGTCTACAGCTCAAGGAAATGTTCTTGAGAAATAAAATTGCTATTCAAAGACATGTTGGTCTATCTTGAGTTATAGTTTTGGATAAGATCCCCTAGAGGTGGCGTGGGAAAGTAATACAGGCATGGATATGGGATATATAGCAGAATTGGTTGCAGACCACCATAACCAAGTGAGCATAGCGATAAAGCAAGTCATCTTTTTTCGTGATGAAGGGTGCGTTGCCTCTGATTTGTAAAGAAAAGGCAACACCTGTGAAACACAATAAAGGGAAGGCAATCAAAGGAGGTAGGCCTTGTAACCTAGGTGAATAAGAGAGGAGCTAGAAGAAGAGAATCCTGGGAAGCAGACTGAGCACAAATGGCCAGAGAGAGAGAAGGCAAGGGAGGTATGTTGGTGTGTGTGTGATTTTTGTCAAATTATTATTTTTGTAGTTCCTTGAAAAGATTAATTGTATGCCAGCTTCTAGCAGAACCTGACAAAACTTCGTAGGCCCAATAACTATCTAATGCATGCCGTTATTGACGGGGTTTGGTAAAAACTGTGTCCTCACTTGGTGAGAGCTTTCTTTGCCTGCAATTATATATTGTTAAGGTTTCTGGGCAGTGTGGGTTTTATGGGTTTGTAGAGCGGATAGGTTGGAGAGGTAAAGTACCAATAGGAGACATTTGAGAAGGCTGGTGACCAGCTTGGTTGGGGGTGCAGTCGCTGGGGCGGCCACAGCTATGTTCAGCGGAAACCTGTTTGTCGCTCTGGATGATATTGATGGCCGTCTTTATATTCAAGAGGGATCATTGGTAGCTTCATGCCAACAGTTTTGCCACCAAAGTGGAGGTTCACGTATCTGAACATGTTTTTGTTTTTATCTCCAAGTTGTTTGATCCCATTTAAGTTCCTCTGAAACCATCTGGGCATGAGTCAGAATTAAAAGCTGTTCTAAAGTAGATTATATCCTTATGTTTCCACAGAAAATCTTCTTGGAGGCAGGGGTAGAAACTTACAGCAGCCAATTCATCCAAAGCCACTAACGACTTAGCTGTGGCCCACGGAGGGTGTCCGTGAGCACGGGGAGGAGGTGGTCAGGGTGTTAGTTAGTGGCTGTGCAGGAAGGTGTGCAAACAAAGTCATAAAACTCCTGTCTAGAAATTATTTTATCCCATCTTGAACAAACAGCTATTTTTGTCATTTCCCAATTTGCATTCGATGTTAGTACGGAGCTCTCTGTAATACGTAAATTCTACATAGATCTAAATAGAGGGGAGGGATGGGAAGCATTCCGTAATTGATAAGTGTTTGTTTGATGGGGAACACACTTGGGAGACCTCAGCTTTAAGCCATAGACATTGTTTGAGCAAGCGAGTCCATTGGGAACATTTGGAAGTTTCTTAACAAAATTCTGTCTGTGATTTTAGCTATTACTGGAGTCCAAGTGTTTGGGTTGCAAATGCAGATATGTGACTAGCCCTTCATTCCACAGGATGGACCCTAACCGAGCAGTAAAGCTCCAGCTCAAACCATTTGTTGCCGTGTTTTGTTTTGTTTTGTTTTGCGAACGCCGCAGCTTTCTCATGAACCCACCTCATGCCTGCCTCTCCACATACGGTTTGCTCTTTACAGCATCCTTTAGTCACAGGCCGTTTGAGCTGTTCAATAGTATCTCGCTCTGAAAGGTAGGCTGATGGCGTTTCTATCTCCTGGTACATCTGGTAAGTTAATGCATACAGCCTGTGCGGGTATCCTGCAGGGACCTGTTTTTACATGCATACGGGGACGTCTATGTAGAAATCAAAGGCCATGAATCAGAAGAACACAACTCTTGTTTCTAGTGCACTGGAGGCTTAAAAAAAATTGGCTTTCAAAAATTGAAAGTAGTGCGGTTTGTTTTTATTGTGGAGCCGATCAGGAGGGACAATTTACAGTCAGCGCCATTCTTCACAGCTGAATGGCGTGGAGGTGCCTGCCTCCTGAAACGGAGCAGCTGCAGCCGTTCGCTCTGGGCTCACAAAAAACGCTCGCTTTTTCATCCAGAACTGTGGACGGTGGGGTACAGTTTGTTTTCACGATGGAAGTGGTCAGTTGTGCCTTACCAGACAGCTGTAGCGTAATTAAGAAAAACTGTGTGAAAGTGGATTAAATATAACAGGAGCCCCTCAAAAGGCGAAGGGGGGGCACCTTAAATTTAGTCTCTTTTCTTTACACGTTGAAAAGCAGACATATCACTGTAATTCTGGTCTGTAAGATTGTGCTATTGCAGAATGTCAATTTAGCTCCGGGAAATGGAAATGCTCTACTGCAGAGTGGTTGTTTGCTTTTATAACAAATGCAAGCGAGAAAGGACGGGTTTTAGGATGATTTAGCCCATGAGAGATCTGCTTTCAAAATAAGGCATTGCACAGTTATGCTTATGTTAATTTCAATGCATTTCAAAAAATTGGTGATCTGCTTTGGTAGAAAAAAAAATTTTTTGAGGCAGCTTTTTTGACTCACTTTGTATATGATTTGCAACATTAGGAGGATTATCTGCTTTTTTTTAAGACCAGAAACTATGAGAGGTGATAATTAGTTTTTTTTCTTGATAAAGTTTTAAACGAATTAGTCAAATAATAATGAAATAATCTGGTGAAGTGTTGATTTGTTATAGTTAAATGTGGAACATTAGGCTGTCAATTGGCTTTGAAAAGCATACACTTATTTTATGCAGCTGACTTTGAAATAAGAATAGAAGTGCCTTAATTTGCATTACAGTCTACAGTAGCAAAATAACTGTTGCAAGGTCAGAGGGAGCTGAATTTTATAAAAAAAAAAAAACAAACCAAAAAACCACACACACACACACACACACACACACACACCACACAATTGTGTTCCCAAGTAACCAAGATCTGTACCAGACACTCACCCATTATAAGCTTTTATACTGATTTATCAAAACACTAAAAAGCAAAATTTTCACCTTGGGCAAAATAAAGATGGCTGGTTCTATTTGCTCTAAGTTTATTATCTATTGGTGATTCTCTATGGGAGACTTTTAGGCTTGATTTCAGTTAGGGGAATTTGGAAATCTGGGTGAAGGGAGGGGTTGGGCAGAGATACAACTCTAGCTGTCCCCAGTCTTGCAGACTTACCCAGGGAATTCCAGGAGGAGGACTCTCCATTGGGTGTTTTCCAGAACCCCAACTCTCATTCCCCTCACCAGAGATGCTAAGAAAACACCAAACTTCAGGCCCGCGTTTGTTCATGCCTGCAGCTTGAGATTTGGTGATCTACCTCTTCAGAGCAAAATTCGGTTTAGGAAGGAGGAAAGCGTGGTGGGTTGAAAAGGTAGCAAAGCCATTAAGGAACTGTCGGGGGCAAGGTTTTAAGCTAAGAATGGAGATAGAGAACAGCATGATGTAGTGAGGAAATTACTGAAAATCCTAAGTGATGGAAGTAGAATCAAAAGATCTGGATTCAAGTCCCAGCTGGCTGAGCATTTTGGGAAAACAGTGTTCTCAGCTTCTGTTTCTTCATGTAGAAAGTAGAACTGCAATACCTGTTCTACACACCAAACAGGTTGTGAGGAGGGAGGGAAGAAGAAGAAAGACGAGAGAAAAAGAAAGGGAGAGGGAGAGGGAAAAAGAGAGGAGGAGAGGGAGAGAGAATTATCATGTAGTATAGTGCTGGAACTACCCAACCCACTTGTGCCTTTCTTTTTGGAACTCTTGACAGCCAAGGAAAGGGAATGAAGCAAATATTAAATTTTATAAACATATGTTCTTTCTCGATGAGTCCTCTCAGAGCTCCTTGGTAATCATTATTTCATTTCTTATTTGATCCCCAACCCACCACATCGTCTGCCATGCCAATTTCAAACCTTTTCACCTGGCTCAGGCCCCACCCAGCCCCAGGTCCTCCTTCCTAAATCTCAGTAGATGAGTCCCTGTCTGCTTTGTCAGAAAGGGTGAGCAAGGTCCTGAGCTTCCCTGGCCACCAGCTCTAGATGTCTCTGTTTTTATCCAATTTTCTCCTCCTTGTTAAAGGTACACTGTGGTCTGGACCCACCCTCACCCCATCTCATCTCAAACCCTGCTTCATCCATTACCTTGTGTCTTTTCTCTCGTTCTTTTCATTGCTATCTGGTCCTTCTCCACAGTCAAGAAACTCTCTTTGAGTTCAGTGTCACATGTGTTTCTTTCATTTCCTTTGCTGAAAATTTTAAAAGAGTGATTCGAGCTCTTTCCATGCTTTTGATTAATTTCAACTTGGCTTCCATCTGAGTTATTGTATTGAAACTGGCCTCATTGTCAAACCCATGACCATTACTCTGTATTTGCTGCCATCGATCTCCACGAAGCCTTCCATGCAGACTTGAACTGCTTTCACTGGCCTTTATTTGCCACCATCTCTCTTTTTGGCTCCTGTAGGTCAATACATTCCTTGTTCTCTCCCAGCTCTGACATGACTGCTTTCCTCTTCGCTTCAGTCCCTAAGAGCAGATGTTCCCTAAGATCCTGTTCCAGGATCACACAATATACAAAAATGAATTCAAGTGGGGTACTAGACTTAACTATGGAGATGACATCTATATAAAACTGGTAGATGAGAACATGGGGGAAATCTCTGTAACCGTAGACAAAGACTTCTCAGTTGTAACATAAAAAGCATGACCCATTAAAAGAAAAAAAGTTGACAAATTGGGCTCCATCAAAATATAATTTTGTGCTTTTAGAAAATCACTGTAAAGATGATGAAAAAAGCCTCAGATTAGGAGAAAATATTTATAAAACGCATATCTGATAAAGGTTTTTATCCAGAATATAAAGAACTCTCAAAACTCCCCTTATGAACCTACATAGGACTAGAGCTCTGAGGCTCTTTATCTTTCCCAAGGGAGCGTTGCAAAAGTCTATCTTTTTTATCTGCTATCAGTGTTCCCCTTTATGGGTCCTCACATTATTGCAGCTTTACTATTACTACATAACATGTCTTAGGCAATACGTTAGGTTATCTAAACAAGGCTGACTTTTTGTACACATGGCACAGGGATGGGGTCTGCTCTTCTATGCAGAGCCAACTGATTGGAGTCTACATCTGAAGATATCTCAGAAACTCTACCCGAGATTTTTTTTTTTTTTAAGTGCTGATAGCAGTTTGTAATTATTGAGAGTTTCCCCTGAGGTTAAATTACTTGCCAAAAGTCACACAGCCAGTGTGCGGTAGAAATGCTACTTGCCACCAGATCTGCTGTCGTTGTACTTGACCTGGGCTTTGTTTTGGCCTCAAGTTTTTCAGAATGAGAGGTTACATACATACCCACAGAGAAGAAAATGGACAAGTTCCTTGACACGTTAACTTGCAGAAAACTCTATGAAAAACAACTGTACATATTATATTCAAAACCTCCTTGCCCGTTTTCCAGTGGCTTATTTTTATATACACTTACCAGCCTGCTAAACAGCATTATTGCTCTTTTTCTGTTTATTTCCTGTGCCTTTTCCCCTCTACTGACTCTTTTCCATCTGAACTTAAAAAGGTTCTAGTTTTTCTTGTCAAACCCCCATTCTTCCCCACACCCTGTAGCCACCACCATTTCTTCTTCAAACCAAGCTTTCCTCAAAAATTACCCTGTTCTTCTGTTTCCCACTAGCTCATGTTAATTCTCTCAGTACCCCCAATTTGCACCCCCAAACACTCCTAGAAATTTTACAAGCTATTCTTTTCACAAAACTGAGACTGAATTTTATTTAAAGATTGTATCCTGACTTTTTTCTGCTTTAATATTACGGATTTTTTTTTTTCATATCCTTACTTTTGAAGATCTTTTTACTGATGAATAGCATACATACTGAAATAAGTTCAATGACTTTTCATAAAATGCTATTAACATGCAAACCAAGAAATAGAAATCACATTAATGTCTAGAATCTCTTTGCAATCCACTTCCTTCAGTCACCTCATCCAACTCCCCAAACCTATCCTGACTTCTAACAGATAAGATTGTTTTATGTGTGTGATATGTATATAAATTGATCACATAGTGTGTATATTTTGGGTCTTGCTCTTTCACTAAAAATATTGTTTATGAGATGCATCTATATTGTGTGCAGTTATAGTTCATTATGCTCCTTGTATAATATTCTGTTGTGTGAATATACATGATTAGGTTTTAAACATGTTATTTGTTGTATATTATTCCATTGTATGGCTATACTCTGAAAAATTTGTTATTTCTGTTATTTTTGTCAGGTTTACACTATTAGAAACAACCTTACATCTTTGTATAAATACTTAAAATAATTTCTGACTACTCCTTAGAAAAAATTCTAAAAGTGCATTTGCTGGCTAAAAAGATATAAACCCTCACTCTGGCTGGTTTGCTCAGTGGTTAGAGTGTTGGCCTGTGGGCCAAAGGGTCGCAGGTTCAATTCCTGATCAAGGAGATGTCCCTCGGCTGCAGGTTCTTCAGCCCTGGTAGAGGCCCTTGAGGGAGGCAAACAATGGATGTGTCTCTCTCATGTCCATGTTTCTCTCTCTCCCCCAACCCTACTCCCTTCTACTTCCTCTAGAAATCAATGAAAAAAATATTCCTGGGTGAGGATTAAAAAAAATAAAAGAAAAATATAAACTCTTTAGAACCTCTTAATACATATTGCCAGATTGCATTCTAGAAACATTTTACCAGTTTTCTTCCTAACACAGTACCTGATACATAGGTATTTAATAAAATTTTATTACTTATACTGAATATATTAAGTTATATCCAAGGATCTATTTCTGAGTTTTTGGTCATATTTATTTTTTTCTAGTTGATTATTGTTTCATTAACTTAGATTTTTTGAAAATTTACTAGTGTATAGGGCACAAATTTCCCTTCTTACTTTTGTTCAAAAGTTATGATTTTTCTTATTAAATTTATACCAGTAGAACTTTAAATATGTTGCTTAATTCAGAAAAAAAAAAAAAAAACTTTATTGGATTACCTTACTGGTATTTATATGTACATAATCCTCTCCAGGAATAATTTTTCATTTATTCAGGTATTTTTATTAAATGCCCCTCAATAAAGCTTTATGTTTATTCACATAGAATCTGGTTTTTAAGAAAATATTTCCAAATATTTTATATTTTGCGGCTATTGGGAATTAGATAATTTTCTTTCATTACATTTTATAATGAATTAGTTGAAAGTTATTGAATTTTATTATTAATTTTATATTCATACCCCTTACTGAACTTTTATTAATGCTAACAGTTTTTTGTTTTTTTGTGCGTTTTTTTTTTTTTTTTTGATTAGGGACCATTAATGCTTTTGCGCTTGGGATAATTTAGTTCCTAGATTCACAAAAGGGAGAAATTGGTATCTGAAATAAAGTCAGAAAAACAGGAATCTGCAAAACAATTTTAAAAAAGTAGAATTCTGATCATTTGCAAAATTCCATTTCCCCCCCATGCTTCTCTATTTCTTTTTAGGAAAATGGTACTTTGGGAAGAGATTTTTTTTAATGCTATAAGGAAATAAAATTCAAAATAAATAAGGGAAAAATGAAAATCTTTCACTTTTGTTTTCATATTTCCCCCCTTATATTCTCATTTCTTGATATTTTTCATGATTTTCTACTTATGCCATTTATTTAACTGAAACCTTTATATGTGTGTGAGATATACATGTTTGTGTCATATATTGACTTATGTATCACCAGAGGTAAGAAAATATGTCTAGGTCATGGATATATATGCTATTGCAAATATAATAAAAATAAACTTTTTCTTAATTACGTTTATTTTTTTTAACTTTTACATTTGTTTTAACTTTTATTCATTTTAAACTGTAAGTTTTATGCTTCATCTTAAGAATAGTTTTAAGGACCTAGAAACTTGAGCCACAAATGTAATCAGAATAATACTTTAATCCTACTTAACCCATATTATTGACCTTCTGTGCCTACATCAGCAACAAACAATCGCAGAATGTCTGGTGCCTAATCTCTTGTGTAGATGCACATACTCCTTGGACAAGCCTGATCTGGAAATGAACTGTCCCATTGTGAGGTGGTAGTGAGGCCAAAGGGACTATCTAGGGTTTTGTTTAATCCTTGTAAGAGACAGGCTGGTTGCTCTGTCTTGTCTAATTTGTAAAATGAAACTAGGTCAGATCAATTACAGATAGTTGTAATTTGCTCTAAGTGGTCTGTAAGCCAAGGCTGGTGTTATTAAAATACATATTTCCTCTGTCAAAAATAAAAACAAATCACCATCTCTCTAATGACAGTAGAGTTGGAAATGAGAAGTTAAGAATCCCATCTTTTGTAGACGAGAAACACTTTTCATTAAGGTGGGTGCTGCAGGGTGTGTGTCTGTGGGTGTTTGCGAAGCTTTGGGGCTGGGAGGTGAGGGTGAGAATGAACAATGAGGACACTGTGTTCCAGGTCTCACTTATAAAATGGGTTTGCAGGCGGGGATGGAGGACAGCAGGCCAGATAAGCTCAACATTTGCTTTCCTGTTCGAACTACCAAGAGCTTTAGTTAAAAAAAAAAAAAAAAAATTCAACTGTTGGAGTTGGAGAGGTAAAGTCACATGCTTTCATTCAAAAGAGAAAGTATAAATGAAACATCAGAGCCAGCAATAATTACCCCAATGGCATACCTAAAAACAAAAACAAAACTGCCTCAACAGGCACCCTGTTACTCGTGGTATTCAGTTTGTTTTTCCCTATGTTATAAAACGTTTAGCGTATTTCTGGTTAAGTGAAACAAAACCAGAAATAGACATCTACTCAAATTCAGTACATTCACAAAAAAGGAGCACATTAAGGAGAAATTTAAGACCATAAATGGATCCAGTTTGCCTATGATAATATGCCATTCTGAGGGTGGATATTGTTCATGGAGAGAATGTAGAGCGAACTGTTTCCTTTGATAATTATTTTAGAGAGAACATGGGTCTTGAACCCAAGCAGTTTAGTTTGAATACTGGCCCTACCACTGAGACATTTTGCGATGCTGGGAACTTTAAAATCTTTTTCATTATTTTTTCCACCTGTTAAACAAAATTATTTCTTCATGAAGTCCTTGTGAATAGATTGTCTCTTTTCATGAATTGTCACAATTTCATTGAAAAGTAGAAAAAATTTGCTTAAAATCTTTTGAGAAAAGGGGCTATTTAAGAAAATAAACAAGACCAGCCTGATTACACATTATTGTATTCCTCTGTATTTTTAAATTAGTCTCTGCCCCTCCTTCCCTAATTATCCAAACTGTGTTGGAGTTTTTTGCACATGAAATGTCCCTGGGTAACTGTGTACTACTTTCTGGTTTAGTCATTTTTATGTGAAAATGGCCAGAGGTGAAAGGTGAAGGATTAGTTCTGTTTGGTGGATGAGTTAAAGGATCCATTGAGATCTCTATCCCTACTTCTGTCTCTATCTTTATATTATATCTATGTATTCCACTCGTCCTATTTCTCTCCTATCTTCTGTTTATTTTTAAATAAATTGAAACTTACAGAAAGTTGCAAAAATAATTCAAAGAGCTTTTTTGTATTTCTGTTTTACCATTTGAGAATAAATTAGCAATACGATGTGTCATTACTTTTGAATACTTTAGTGTGTATTTCCTAAGTAGGTCTATCTCCTGTATCAATCATCAAAATCAGGAAATTAACCATCCAAGATAGAGACCACCATTTATGTTTTTTCCCCCAAATGATGTACTTTTATATAAAGATCCAGGCCAGAATCACATGATGCATTTAGTTGTCATGTCTCTTTAATTTCCTTCAATCTTGACTAGTTCCTCAGTTTTCCCTTAACTTTCAGTATCTAGATACTTTCTAATATTAAAGGCCAGTTATTTTGTAAACTATCCCTCATTTCCTCAAAATTAGATTTAGGTTATACATTTTTGTTAGGCATATCATAGGAGTGATGTGTTTTCATTGCGTCTAATTATTGGATAGTGCACAATTCTTATCTATACTAATAATAGAGGAATATGCAAATTGTTCGGGATGCTGTCACAGTAGCAGTAAAGACTGTACAGCAGGCTTTGAGGGACGACCAAATGACTGAACAGCAGGTTGCGTGGGGCAATCAGACCAGTAGAGGGGGAAGTTGGGGGTGACCAGGCTGGTGGCAGGGGGCAATTAGGAGTGACCAGACTGGGGGGGGGGGGGGCAGTAGGGGGTGACCAGGCCGGCAGGGAGGGAAGTTTGGGGCAACCAGGCTGGCAGAGAGGGCAGTTAGGGGCCTAAACCAGCAGCCGAGGGGTCCCATATTAGAGATGGTGCAGGCTGGATTGAGGGGACCCCCCCATGCACGAATTTCATGCACCGGACATCTAGTTTGTTATATTACTAGAAATGTTAACCACAATCACCTACTCAAGGTCCTATCTATTATATTTTGCTATTGTAAAATTATTTGTTCTCTCTTTATAATCAGTATTAGGGAGATTGCTTTGAAACTATGTATTATTCTGTTCCTTATCAACCTCCTCCCATTCACAAGTTCAAGCACATCTATGCTTCTTGGCTGAATTAACTATGATAGATGACACATGGTAATTTTTCTAATTCCTTCCTTCTCCATTCATCATTTGGCATCCATTGCAAGGAAAAGCTCCCTCCTCTTACTTATTTATTTACTTACTAGAGTCCTGATGCACAAAGATTCGTGCCAGAATTGGCCTTCCTTTCCCTGGCTGCCGGCACTGCTTTTGCTCTGGCTGAAGCCACCTTTCCACTTTGGCCTAGAGTTGCCTTTCTACCTTCCTCTGCTGCTCAGAGGCCCAGAACAGCCACATATGCAAATTAACCCACCATCTTTGTTGGGTTAATTTGAATACTCCTGATTGGCTGGTGGGGGTCTCGAAGGTACATGAAACGTCCTATCAATTAGCATGTTTATTTATTATTAGGTAACATTATTTTATTTATATTAGTATGGGTACATGGATTTTAAAAATTATTTTATTATTTATGGATATTTTTAATGGATTATAATCTGTTACTGTAATTATTTTGATGTTGTACATCTCCATGCTGGCCAATGGGAGTTCCTTCAAATTATCCTCCTCATTCTTGGAGCATTTCCTGGCACAATGAGATGTTCCAGGCCCACCTTTACCCTGCTAGTATTTCAGTAGCCTGAATCAGACCACGGGGTCACAGCCTCCCCAAATCTCCTTCTCCTCACTTGGGCTCCAAAATGCTGTTACTGCTTATGTGCTGGGACTCAAGAAAGAGAGACAAGGAGGAAGAAAAACCACATAGATAGATAGGCAGGCAGACTGACTTAAAGAAAAAAAATGTTCTGCCAATAGAAATTGGGAAATAAACAGACTAGCTCTCCAGTCTTATAGCAAAACAGGTAATTGGATAATCAGAAATGATGGAGAAGTCCCACATTTATTTTAATTTTGGAATGTGTCTTAGTCCAATTCGGTCATCTTATAAACAACAGAAACTTATCACAGTTCTGGAGGCTGGGAAGTCTAAGATAAAGATCCCAGCAGAATCACTTTCTGGTAAGAGTCCTCTTCCTGGTTCATGCCTTCTTGTCAGGTCCTCACATCTAGGGATCTCTTTACTAGTGTACTAATCCCATTCATGAGGGCTCCACCCTCAAGACCTAATTGCCTTTCAAATACCCCACCTCCTGAACCATCATTTTAGGGAATCAGAGTTTCAACATAGGAATTTCCAGGGGGTTCAGACTATAGTTGGATGTTTTTGTTTTCTACTGATATTTCAGTATGGGTGCATTTCCTGCTTTTGAGAACTTGGGGCCTAAACCAACCTACATCCTCCTGCTGTTTATCTCTCACACCTCTACACTATTTCACAATCTCAGAAACGTCTTAACCACACTATTGCTATAATCTTAGAATCAGGCTTAACAAGGAACCATACATACTCCTTATGCTTCTCTTTCTGACTTGTCTGTCTTTCTAGAATGTAAATGCTGAGAGTGCAGAGATGGTATCATTCTAGTTCATATGGTGTCCAGCATGATATATAGCACATAGTGTGTGTGTGTCTAATTTTTATTGAGTGAATGAAATATAACTTGAAGCTTGGTAATATATTTAATTTGGTAATATATTTCATATACCGCTATTATTGGTTCTACTAGAAATTTTCTCTGCAGTTTTCTGTATCCACCTACAAACTACATTTCAAGAGATTGAGAAGCTTACCTACCTAATATCTCTGCTACAGGTTGAGATACACATTTGATTTCATGGGGTCGCTTATTTCTCTTGTTGAAAACTGTCTGAGCAGAACTCCTGGTATCAAACAGTAATTTCACAGGTTTATTCTGTTGGTTGGGAAGGAAGCTGAACACTCCTGAGTGTGACTGACTTGATCCCGTGCATCTCCAGCCCAGGTCTGCATTATTGGTGATGAAGCAACGCCACATTTGCCCCCAACTGGCAGCCCATTTGAATCTTTGTTTCAGAATATCAGATAACCGGGTAGCATGAGCCTATTTTCCCCCTCTTTACAATGCAGGCTTCAAGCTGTGTGCCCTGAACACCCTCTCTGTGTCAGTCCTGTTTGTTTTCAGCAGAGCCCAGGGGACTTGTCCCCAGACCACTCAGAGTGGCCCTTGGCAGAGATTTCTTTCAGCAGCATTTTGGGATCCAGGGTCAGGAATGGTCAGCCCAGCTTATTCACACAGTATATAAATTTACTCTGATGTAGGAAAGATGAACAAACTAGCTTTGAAGCCAGATTTGGACAGCATGATCCAATATTGTGCAAATGTGCATGTGCAAAATGAATTTGGCCTTTGTGCTTCTTGTCTTCTAGACTAACAGTAAGGATGTCTAGGCTTACCTGTTGAACATGGTGTTAAATGCATAAATGATGTTTTTGCATTGCTTTAAGATCTTCCAGGAAAATTATTACCCGTAACTACAAAGCAACAAGACTCAGACCTAAAGACATCTGTGGAATCCCAGGACAAGTTAATTAAGAACAGGCCAATAGGACTGTACGTGGGTCTGACCTCAGTTGGATTTGCTGGAATTCTTACTTCCCTGAATAAAATGCCTTTAAGAATTCTGTGTGACCATAAGATTTTAAGATTTAGCTGTATGATTTCAATAGCATTCATCAAGTTAAAATCTTAACATGATGCCTAAAAGTTGAATATAAATATGTATTAAATTTAAAATTCACACGAATATCTCATAAAGTAGATTGCCTATTCTATTGAATCCTTAATTTAAAATTTTCTTCATAATTTAACAACCATTTGTAATTATTTTATAAGCTTTTAGTGAGTGTATATGTAGCATTACCTTTCTTATTGCCCCCTCCCACACAGTCAAATCAACAGGTGTTTATGGAGTATTCACTTTATCAGAGTAATGCCAATGTATTGGTTGTATTCCATCCTCAGTAATTTCAGGTGTAACAGTTTTGGTATACTAATTGAATATGTTCTTGGTGCTATTTTAATTTTCTTTTTCCCAATTTCCAGTCACCCTTTTCTTATGTTTACTTAATGGCGTATTTCTTCCTCTATGGCTTAGCTGTACCCTCCTGGCTCATTTTCTTAAGGGGTTATAAAAATTGTCATCAGAATCCTGACCTCACAGCGGCACGCTCCTGAGACTGGCATGTCTTCAGCAGTTAGTACTTTTGTCTTTTCTTTATCTTCCTTTTTTTTTTTTTTTATTATTATTACAGTGGAAATTTGGGAGTAAGGGGACAGTTTTAGGAAAAGTAGAAGGAAAAACTAGTACACCGAACTGGGGAAGACATATATAAAATATGTTGGATAATAAGTTTTTTAACATCTATTTTTATTGATTTCAGAGAAGGAAGAGGGAGAGAGAAATATAATAGAAACATTAATGATGAGAATCATTGATCAAGCTGACTCCTGCACGCCCCCTGCTGGGGATGGAGCCTGAAACCCAGGCATGTGCTCTGGCCAGGAATCAACCCTGACTTCCTGGTTTATAGGTGGACGCTCAACCACTGAGCCATGCAGGCTGGGCTCAAGTTTTCATAAGTAAGGGAAAGCTGAATATTATCTAATTATTTGGCATTGTCAGCGGACTTGGATTCCAATACCTAAGTCTGCCATTCTTAAATAGATATAATAAAGCCAGCTTACACCACTGCCCTCAAGACTAAGTGATATGACCTGTGAAAGCCTCTCCAGCACCTCTCCTTTGCTGAAACTAATGGCCACAGCCTCATAACAAAGGCTGAACAGCAGTTGACACCAAGACAAACCTTTTCTTGCCCCAACTCCTCTCCCTTCTCTGCAATTAGGGTTTAACGTGTTTTCTCATTTAAAAAAAATATATTTTATTGATTTTTTACAGATAGTAAAAGAGGGATAGAGGGTTAAAACATCGATGAGAGAGAAACATCAGTCAGCTGCCTCCTGCATATCCCTACTGGGGATGTGCCCCCAACCAAGGTATATGCCCTTAACCAGAATCAAACCTGGGATCCTTCAGTCCACAGGCCGATTCTCTGTCTACTGAGCCAAACTGGTTAGGGCAATGTTTTCTCATTTAATCTTTGTAACCTCAGTATTTATCATGAGTCCCATTTTTCAGATGAGGAAAGTGAAGCTCTGAGAAGTTAAGGAACTTGCACGAGGTCATGGATTTGATAAAGGATTTGGTTCAGATCTGTCAGGTGCCAAGCCATGCTTTTGCCACAGTGCCAGCCTGCCTGGTATAATGAGTGTGTGACTGAAAAATGAAAAGGAGTTAATGAAGTGGCCATGCCACTGTTCTTTCCACTACTTCACCGGGTGAATGACTAATAAGCAAACCCTCCCAGAGGGTATTTGCATTTTAAAAGAGGAGCTCATTAACCCTAATGAACCTCTAATTGGTGGAGTTTGTGGAGGAGATATTTCTGAGCACTGTCTTCAAGATGCTTGGCTACCCTTCTCCTCACTGTAGGTGATCAACTATTCTGGCATCAGAAGTATGTAGTAGAATGCAGTCACATAATGCTAGTCTGCCCCAAATGCAACTGAATGGATGAACAGGGAGTTGTGAAAAGAATCATCTCTAAAGGAAAGTGAGTGTGGGTTACTATTCATTCAAAAGCTAAGTGACAAATCTGGCCACGTGGAGGGTCTTCTGAAAGGTCAGGTAAACATATATGTCATAATCAATTTTAACTTTGGAAATGTTATATCGCCATCATCCATGGTGTGTTCACAGACCTCTGCAATATGTTTAATAGGTATTCCGTGAATATCATGGCTCCATGTCATTGTGAAAAAAAACCAAAAACTTCTTTACTAAATTTCTCAGAGCCTTTAATACGTTAAAGTAAATACGTATTACTTTCTACAGGCTTTCCTCATACTTTTGACCATAGAAATATTTTTTCCAGGTGAATCCCTCAAAACTTTTGTTTTATAGACTATATTCTAAGGTATTAAGTTCTAGGTAAATTTTCTCTAATCAAGAAAAGAAAGAAAAGGTTTTTGCTTTCACATCTTTTTATCGCAGGCAGGCCCAACCCTGTCCACACCAGTCCATTCCTAGTCCTGATGGGCTCTAGGATGTTCTATTATTAACATGCCTCTTCCCAGATAAGATATGGCCACTTTCAGGAAAAACAAAACAAAAACACTCCACACATACAAAAAAACCACATTCTCATCTTTATTGCCAATAAAGCTGATGAAGAACGTGGCTTCTAAAAGGAACAAATAGGTTTCCTAATCTGAAACCCAGAATTAGATTGAGCTCCATCCAGCTGCAGGATACGCTGAGCTGCGGCAGGCTTCCGGCAGGCTTCCCACGAGGCAGGAAGTCCCTGCAGAGGGTCAGAGCAGGGGGAGCCATGTGTTCTTGGTGGTCCTCCCATTCTCAAGACAAGGGAAAAGGAAGGGGCAGAACCACACAGCCAAGTCCTTTCAAATCACTAACCCCAGGACTGGAGTAGAGGGAGGCCTGGTGTCCCTTACCCTCCCCCCCCCCCCCACCACCACCAAGGCCCCGACCCAAACTAGTTTGTTCTAGGTGACCCAAATGGACATGTGGTTTCCCTTCTTAATACTGGGGATTTCTCTCTTTTCATCTTCCCTTATCCCTACTGCTCACACTTCACCACCACCTCTCTTCTCAACCCAATTCACCCCGTAGAAGGGATCATGATGATAGTATTACTGTTCCTTCCTCATCTCCTTATAGAATTCAAACACAATTCAGCCTTTTATCTGAAAAGGTTGAGCGCATATATTCTCTAACACGGGGATCAGGAAATTACAGCCCGGCTGTGGTCTTTGTAAATCCCATTATTGGGACCACGCCTCCCTCATTGGTTTACGTATTGTCTGTGGCTGCTCTCAGCTCCAATGGTAGAGTCAGGAAGTTGCAGCCGAGAAAGTGTGGCCCATAAAACAAAAATGTTTTCTCTCCGGTCGTTTACAGAAAACAGTAGCCAACCCCTAATCTAAAATATAGATGAATTTCACTTCAGTTCTGTAAGTCCTGAAAGAGCTTCATTTGTATGTATAAGTAGCCTTTATCATTTACTCACTCTAACTAAAAACTATATTTTAAACTATATTTAAAGAACATGGCACACTGTAGTATAAGAGGGATTTTGCCTCTTAGGAAATTGTTTCTCACCTTACAAACTTCTGGAAAAGGATCCAGAGGACTGTGTTTGCTCTGACGGACTGGAAGGAGGACAGTATTTGCCATCATTGGGAAGGGAGGAGACTAGATAATCCGTGGGGCCTACGGCAGAACCAAGGAGTAGAGAGAAGTGCCTAGGGGCCCACGGTGTTGGAGCAGCACAAGATTCTGTCTTCAGAGCAGGAGTCGTAGCTCTTCTCTTTATGCCCTGCTCCCTAACTCAGAGATGTGCTCCCTCCCATCTCAGCCCATCCCTCAGAACCTTCCACAGAATACCCAGAGATAGCACACCTGGCTCTGGTCCTACCCAGACTGCCTTCCACCTGGGAGATCTGGGCATTTCACCGAGTGCTCTGGCCCTGAGGGTTCACTCACCTGTAACCTGGGGCCTTGGGGTGGGGAGAATGTCTTTTTAAACCAGGGCAAGAATTCAGTGTGGTGTTATACAGAAGGCTTTATGAAATGTGAAGTACTGTAAAATGTTGGTGGTTTTTCTTTTTAAGCAGCTGATTTGCCCGAGAAATTTTTGAATCTATCCAGCATATAAATTAGAGTCAACTGATGTTTGAAAACTAAAGTACCTTATTTCACATTTGTCACATGCATCTTGCTTTTATAAAAGTGCCTACCTTTCATGTGGGTTATAAAAAATTGACAAATTAACTGATTTTTTTTTATCATGACAATAATTCGTCAATGGGAGGAATAAAACTTTAAAAATTTTATTTCTTTGTGACTTTTCTGGTGTTTGTGTAGTTTTCCTCTTGTGCCTTTGTTTATAGAGAATCTCGCAAAAGGCATTTTTCGTTGTAATCAGTTATTGTCCTATCTGAGTCGTCGCCAGATGTGGCATTTCAGTAAATAGTGATTCTAGAATCGCTTCCAGGAAGATGTGCTGAGTGATGCCAGCAACACTGGTGATAGCGTTCTGGCTATTCAGGCTGTGGGAGAACCAGGGAAAGTCTTATATAGATACACACCTTGAACTCAGAAAGTGGCAAAGGAAGCACATTGAATGCTTTTAGCCAAATGATTTTAGCCTAATACAGTGTGTGACTGTGGGATGGAGTAGAAATCATTTTGAAAGGTAAACATAAATAAATTAATTGTTCTTGAGGTTTTTTTTTAACCTAAAAGGCAACAAAGCTTTCATTTCCGGTGATTTGTATATTCATAAGCATCTTGAATGGGAGTTATGAAACGATCCTGACCTCATTGTACAGTACCTTGACTATTCATGCTGCCATGCTCTCTGCCCATAACCAAGTAAACTAAACTCCTGTTCATTGGTATTGCTGCCTGTGATCTGCTTACCCCTAACCTCCAGAGAGAAGTGGGTTTCTGAAAACAAGACTCTTCTTTATAAGCAAATAAATGGTCCCTTTAAACACTTAAAAATCAAAATAGTTTAGTGATATCCTGGGTCACAAAAGTAGGTTGATTCAATTTTCAATTAAAATTAACTATCTTTTTCATGTAAATACTTACTAAATTGATTGGGGGTGACTGGTCAACATGAACATATAGGTTTCAGGTGTGGGTTTCAATGTTACAAGATCTGTATATTGTACCATGTGTACCACCACCCAAAGTCAGATCTTCTCCTGTCACCTCATATTAGGACCCTCTTCTCCTCCACCTCTGGCAGTTACCACACTGCTGTCTGTGTTCTGGAGTTTCAATTTTGGATCCAACATATGAGTGAAATCATATAGTTCTTAGCTTTTTTTGGTTGATTTCACTTAGCATAATGTTCTCAAGGTCCATCCATGTTGTTGCAAATGGTTAACTGTATTATCTTATAGATGTAACCTAAAGTTCCTAATGCTTTTGTCTTAATATGATTAACTGTTTTCAAAATCTAATAAGTTATGCCACAATTATGGATCACTGGTAATAATACATTATAGTGGTATTTCATAGATTTGCCTTTTAAGTTTCACAAATATGTTTTAAAAGAAAGAGACTAACTGGATGCTGAAATACCATTTTTATGACATACCATTTAGTATTACTTTGTCACTTTTATAGACTGAAAACCATAAAGAGACATTCATTAATTCAGCTATTGTTTATTAAAACACCTATTATGTGCTCTGTCCTGGCCAGCTATTTATGTTACATATAGCTGAGAACAAAGCTTTTAGGCTGGCATATGTATTAATGTGCTTGGATTTTAAACACTTTGGGGAGTTAAATAAACTACCAATTTAATTATTGCTTCAGGATTTTAGAATTTAACAGAATTTTGTTTAATCCTTTAAAATTTACACGAGGTCCTCGCTTCCTTGGTAAACTAAACTTTTGCATTTCATACGGAAAAGTTAACCTCAGCCTTTCTTACTCCCATACTTTATATGACCTGTGACCTTCCTTCTATTAACAAATTCCTAACCTTTAGTATCAACCAAGTCATCTTCTGTGAATTTTGTAATTAACCTTTTGTGGACATTCCTGAGCTGGCTTCATTTTATGGGACAAGCAGTTTACCAATGACTAAGTTAACCTCTCATGATGCTTGAAAGAAATAGGCTAATTGTTTCTTTACTTACCCTGTGTTCATCACAGATCGTTAGTGATAATAAATAAAAACGGGCCATTAACAAATTAGGTTATGCTCATACTTACCTGTGTTTGTGTTTGTCCCGTGTCCTCGGAACCAGCCTACTCACCAACTTCATTTAGTATAATCCACCCAGGCACAGCCTTCAGTGTCAAAGTAGAACCGAAGGCCAGTTTATGAATTTATTCCTATTCTTTCCTGCTGTAAAGGTTGTTTAATATTTGGTTAATTATTACATGCAAATATATGTATCTACTTAGAGGCAAATCCACAGATATACAAAACCTTATAAAGCATAAACCTTATTAAAAAATAAACTAATTTGGAAGGCAGTTATCATATTATAAAGACTTTTAATTTGAAAATAACTTTCCTTCTTTAAATTATATGCTTTCCTAGTTTATTTGCAATATGACTTGATTTACAAAATGTAAATTCACTTCATTTGTCTAGTGTAAACCTTTATAAAACAGGATATATTTCCGGTTTACATTGTGTGTGTGTGTGTGTGTGTGTGTGTGTGTGTGTGTGTTTATGTATGTGTGTGTATCTGTCTATCTATCTATGATAGCTGAGACCTCAATAAAATTACTGTTCTTAAAAATTCACTTATTTACTTTTAACAAAGGAAATAGTAGTCGATTTCATAATGTGAAACATATATTATCAAAAGATATCTCAAAGAAATAGAAGGCAGTTTGGTCTCAATGAGATGATAAAGTTTTCTGTGTTTTTTTTTTTTTGCTTTTGCTTCTTAGGAGATACAGAAAATGAGCAGAGAATGGCAGCAAGCGGTAACACTTCAGAAGTAGAAGACAACCAACCGGTAAGTGAAACTCTTCTGAGTCCTTTTGGGGTAAACTGAACGAGTCACGGTGACTATATGTTTCTCTGAGGCTGAACAATCACTCTGCTCTTGCTATGCAGACTGGTGTCTAGGTACCAAGAAACAAGTCACTGGCTCTAAGTCAAGGATGACAAGACAGCATGACTTCCCAAGCGCTAAGCTTTCCTGGTGTTGGAAATAGAAACTTTCAGCGGAAAAAGAGAGAAATAGAGCACTCGTGTTAAAACATTGGAGCTATTTCTAATTGAGTGGTTATCTGCTAATACATTTGAATAAATAGATAATGTATGAACTTATAGAGGAAGGCTTGAAAATAACCTTTTTCCAACACCAAAATGCAGTCCTTGACTTTGTTCCGTAGAAAGACTAGGGTATTTGTTATTTTCCACATGGAAAAGCTATTTGCTCCTCGAGAGTTCTTGAAAATGTGTTCAGTACAATTTTGTATACTTAGGTAGGGTCATATTAATTTTATTTAATCACCAAAATAATTTTTCAGACTTAGGAGGAATGTTAATTTTTAGGGCTGAAGGGATATCCATGAATTTTGAAACTTTCTACATGGTGACACACCTTTACTTATATTCTACTGTAGTGCATGAGGGTATTCTGTATACAGTGGAGTGGGGTCCTCTCCATAGCCCCAACACTCTGTGCTAGGCTTTGGGGATATGCTTCATCTCCATATCCCCGAAGCCTAGCACAGAGTAGACAGTCAAAAAGATTGGTTGAATGAATGAATATAATCATGAATTGTAAGTAGCCAGTAATATGTGTTTTAAGAAGAAATATTTTTATTTTTTTATATTCAGATTTTCCATAATGAATGAATGTTTTATAATGAAGAAAAACTTATTTAAAGAGAGATGTAGGGAGGAAATTTATGTAGAGGAAGAAAAGTATCATCTTTCCCATGAAACTGCATTAGTTTTTCATTCATGCGTACAACAAATATTTATTAAGCACTGACTGTCTTCGAGGCGCCATGTAAGGAGTATACAGTGGTGGGGAAAAAATAAAACCCACAAAAACAGATACAGTGACAAAGAAATATGTTCCGTCTTTACATTAAAAAGATCTCTTTCATTTATTCAAACATTTTGTGACTATTGATCTTCAGTAGCATCTTGGATGGGAAATAAAGGTTGGTGTATTTGAACTTTGAGAAAGAACCACCAGAATGGTTTAAAAATTATCCATAATCATTGACTTTAATTGCTTAGTTATGGGAGTCACTGGAAATGTCTGAAGTACTTGATTATCTTTCAGAGTTGATTCATTCATGGAAATAATTACAAGGTTAACAACTCTTAATTTTATTAACTTTTGAGATTATGATCCTCCCATATTTCAAACTAGCTCATTATTGTGCTGTTTTCTAGTCTATTATACAACCAGTTCTTAAAGAGTGGATTTACTATACACTCATGCTGTAAGAGATATTTCAGAAGTGCCGTCTATTTGAGTAGCAGCTGGACATTCAGAGGATAGTGTTTGCTATCAGAGAGCTTACTCATGTAGCAAAAAATAATGGGAGACTGCAAATGAGAATGCAGGGGTAAATCCAGTATGAGAGGCTGATAATAAAGTTCTTTAGAGTCTATGTGTTATTTGCCACAGAAAAGCCAAATAATCATTTACCTCAACCTTAAGTGTCTAAAATGAAATTCATTGTTCCTCTACTTTAAAGATCCCAAAACAAAAACATTGCTGTTTGTTTCCCACCGTCCCCCCTATCCCATAGTCTCCCTTGATCAGTCAAGGTAAATCTTAACCAGTCTCATGGTTTAAGATTCTGTGTAGCCCTGGCCTGTTGCTCAATGGTTAGAGCACTAGTGTGGACTGAAGGTTTGCAGATTCCATTCCAATCAAGGGCACATACTTTGGTTGCAAGCAGGCAATCAATAGATGTGTGTCTCTCACATCAATATCTTTTTTTTCTCTCTCTCTCTCCCCCTCCCTTCTGCTCTCTCTATAAATCAATGGAAAAATATCCTTGGATAAGGATTAAAATAGAAAAATAAAAATAAATTTAAAAAATATTTTTATGTAGAGCCTGATGACTCCCAAAGTCTATCTCCTCCTAGACCTATCTCCTGAACTGTACACTATGTCTAACTGCCTACTTACTGTTTCACTTACAAGTTTCTAGACAGTTCAGCCTTTACTTGACCAGAGAAGGGTTGATTCTTGGCCCTGCCACCCTGAGCTTCTGTTTGCTTAACTTCCCACTAACAATGTTGAATATTCCCCTCCTCCCCATAGTGGTCTAGAATCCAAACCCCTGAGGTTCCTGACTTTCCCTCACACTCCACAGCCAGTCCATCAGGAAGCCAACCCCTCTACGCACAGAATCTGACGCCTTTTTAACATGGTTCTGTTAGAACCAAGTCTGAGCCTCCACTTTCTCCAGGACTCTCTGCCTTCATTCTTCCCCCTTAAGCTCATTCTCCACACAGCAGACAGAAATATAAATCAGATCACATCCTTCCTGCCGGCTGAGCTCCCGACTGTGGCTGCACGGAGTTCCGTGTGCACTGCAGCCTCATTTTCCTCTGCACCCTCCAAGCCCCACCCCATCCCCAGCTGCCTTTCTGTCCCTGGACCACCTAAGCTCTTTCCCACCCCAGCCTTTGCATTTGCTCTCCCTTATTTGCACAGCTTCGCTTGGCTGCCTCAGTATCCAGGTCTTCATTCAGGTGTCACTTTTCCTGACTGTCTCAGCTAGCGTGCCCTTCGCCCGTCACTCTCCCAGAACCCTCTTCTCCAGCATGTTTATCACTGTTTCAGATTATTTCTTTGTTTACTGCCCGCCTCCCCTGAATACAATGAAAACAGACCTCGCGTCTGTACCTAGAAGGTGCTCAATAAGTACACCTTAACTGGCAATCTACATTTTATTGAATGTCATCATCTGTCTGCCAAGTTCAAGGCCTAAAATTACCATTTTGACTCATCAAATGCATCATCCAGTCCTATTGATGTTCCCTCTCAAATATCTTCCAAATCTGGTTCCTCATACTCTGAGTAGGTCCTCAGCTGCTCGCCAAACTGTTTATTAGACAAGCAGTTTCTTTCCCAAACCTCTGTCTAAAAATAGCAAGTTTTGTTACTTCTGACCCCCCAAATGCCTTAAAATCTGCAGAATAAAGCTTAACCCTGAAACCCTGTTCAAATGTCACCTCCTTTGTGAGCTCTTTTCCCTGCTCCCTCAGCCAGAGATGACTACAGGGTCCTGCTACCACTCGTGTTGTCTGGAAGGTGGAGAGTACCCCTTAACTAGCGTCATAGCCTCAGCCACTAAGGAACTGTGCCGCTGTGGTGTGACACAGTCCCTGTCAATGATTTCTGGGTGGGTAGCTGCAAGTGCTGTTTTATGAACAGATCTCTTCCTTAAATTCTGTTTTCCACCTTCTATTTTAAACACAATTGTTTTCTCTCTCTCGGTAAACAATAATTACATTTCTTAGGCGTTACCCATTTTAAAAATCTGTTGATTTACACTATTTTTGGCACTCTTACAACATCAGTAAGGAAATATGTAATGATTGTGGTTATTTTTTTTTTTTAAAGATATACATCTGATTAAGAAGTGACTCTTGTACCTAGCAGGAAAGGTTCTCATTATTTTATTTTTTAATAGCTATGCAAGAACTGTTGAAATATTATTTAGTATGAGAACACATATGGTAAATTAGAATGGATTCTGTACAGCTTAAAAATAATACTCTTAGTTGTCAAAATAGAACTAATTTTTTTCTAAGGACTCTTTGAAGATGGCTTTTGGTATAACAAAATAAGGTTTTTGGAGAGTTCAGATACACATGCAGATTGCTTACTATTTTCTGGGAATTGTTAGACCTGGGGTGGAGAGGATATAGAGATAGATAAGGCTCTGTGACTCCCACTTATAGAAGCAGAAATTTTCTATCTATTCGTGAATAATTAGAAAACTCTACAAGTCACTATAATATAAACTGGAATAAAATAAAATATTTCTTTCTCTGATATTTTAGCAGAGAAAGAAATATCATTAGTGACTCAAGAAAGACTTCATACATGATGTATTTTGAACCATGACAATTTTTATTATTTATACAATCAATTTTTATATTACTAAGACAAATTTTTTGTGAAATAAAATTCTTCATTAAGAACAGTTGAAAAATACAGAAGCAAATCATGGTATGTAACTTCCTTTTCAATGACAGATAAAAAAGGGTTAAAAAAGTATGTGTCTGTGCTACACTGTAGTTTTTTTTAATGGAAGTTAAAATATTTTGTTAAGTAGTCTGTGATATTTTCCCTTACACTTTGCAGCCCAGGTATACTTCAAAACTGTTTTCCCTCTCCAAGAACTGCTCTCTCCCCGACATCATGGAAATTCTAACATCTAGGTGGAATATAATTTGAAAAAAAGGATATCTAGTTTAGGCATCAAATAAGTTAATTTTTACAGAGTTGAATTATGATATATTTTAATGCCTTTCCACAAAAGACTATGGAAAGCAGCAAATTTATTTGCATTGAGTGCCGAGTGGGACTTTTTACTTTGTGAAACTAAAACTAATGCAGCATTCATTCCAGAAAATCGTTTCTCAGTTTGTCTCTTCTTCACCCCCCCTCGCCGTTTCTCTCAATGATGACTTAAATGAGTTACTACTGTTTTTGCCTTAGTGTTCCCCGTAGATAATCCCAAAGTATTACCAACTAAAATAGGATAACGTAGGGAAACCCTGAACTACTTTAGTCATCACATACAGTTTCTCTCAGATTTTGCTGTAGTCTGCATTGTAAGAG
This sequence comes from Pipistrellus hanaki, assembly GCF_964339955.1. Lineage (NCBI taxonomy): Eukaryota > Metazoa > Chordata > Mammalia > Chiroptera > Vespertilionidae > Pipistrellus > Pipistrellus hanaki. The sequence continues at coordinate 32,373,504 of NC_140512.1, forward strand.
CCATTGGTAATTCTGAACAGAATTCACCATATTTTGGGTGTGTGCAGCGAGTGTAGGCTCCTGTAATCCTATGTTTGGGCTTACTAAAATTGGTCATTAGACTCTAGTACTTGGAGGGAAAAAGTTGTAATTTGGGACTGATTATGCACTTGGAGGGCCAGCCCCTCACTCTGTTTCTGTTTGTTTGTTTTCTGATTGCCTTTCTGGGTAGATGTGGGGAGGGAGTGGTGATGGCACGGAAGCTACTTTAGTGCCTCTGCTGGTCTAGGCGCCTGCGACAGGCTCCAGGGGGACAAGCCCACACATTCACTCACGGGAGGTCCGCTTTCAGTCTGTGCCATTGTGACTCATCTCCTCAGGGAATAAACATTACAAGTAAGCAAGGCATTAGTCATTCTTTTCTCATAGAAAGTCCTGGGCAATGTTTTATAATGTGAATACGAGGAGGACTGTGTTAGCTACTAATTTACTAATAGGCCCGCTCGTGTTTGGTTTTGTAGGTATATTTTGAGAGCTACAAATATGTACATTTCAGGTTTTTAATATAATTATATCCAATATTGATGACTACTATTTTTAAAATATATTTTTATTGATTTTATTGACAGAGAGGAAGGGTGAGGGATAGAGTTAGAAACATTGATGAGAGAGAAACATCGATCAGCTGCCTTCTGCACACGCCCCTACTGGGAATGTGCCCACAATCAAGGTACATGCCCTTGACCGAAATTGAACTTTGGACCCTTCAGTCCACAGGCTATCTATCCACTGAGCCAAACCGGATAGGGTGATGACTACTATTTGTAACATATACTGTTCCATATTCTTTATTTTTTCCCCTTTTATTGACTTTATTGGGATCACACTGGTTAACAAAATTATGTAGGTTTGAGTTGCACAATTAAACAAAACATCTTAATACATACTTTTAGATTATGTTTGTTGAACTTTTCTTTTACTTGCACTACTAAAATTATTTTTTTAATTTGCACTTATTTTTAGTCTCCAAGACTGAGAAATATGTTTATTTATTTAGTTCTCTGGCCTAAAATAGCAAAATACAAAAACAAGCCAATAAAAATCTCCCCACAAAACCACAATTCCATTTGTATATTTGTCTTGAGTGACAACTAATTCACATATGCATATGGAGCCACATATAAAATAATAACTAACAGATGGTGGAGCTGCAAAGTAGGATTTATAAAGATTATTATCAGTTGGTGGTATTGAGATCCTCTTGTGGTTATACTGACAGAAGACACAAAAATTACTTATAATAATAAACTGTGACACTAATATCCCCCCAACTTCTGTTAGCCAAAGTAGCTTATTGCATATTTAATATAATTTCTTAATGAGGACCTAAAATGGTCTTACAGCCAATATGTCCTAGGAAATTTAATAGACAGCAGTTATAAAAAGGGTAATTAAGGCAGTAGCAACAACAGCAAAATATTTGCTAAAATTAAGTGCATATTACTGTAGAATCCCTGGAAAATTAGAGTTTGGGGGACTTGTTTATTGTCATTTCAACCACACTTCTCAATCTAGTGCATAGTATTTGTTATGTTTTATTTGTGTATTTGTGAATAGTTCAGTTACATGTGGGACTCATAGTTTGGTAATTTAGGGAAAAGTTAATTTTAAAAAAAAAAGGCATGGAATGTACATATGAGTGAAACATTCATTTTTCCTCTGTGTTTTCATACTTCTTTTATGTCTTGTAACAGAGCCTTCAGACCCTACAGGGACTAATTTCCTTGTTGCTTTTATTTCAGATAGTAATTCAAATGCATGAAAATATCCATGAGCTTTGTGAGTTCCAGATGATGTAGACTTTGGTTGCCACTCCTTTAAAAGGGGGAGTAAGATTCTCTCATTTAAAACTGAGCTCTCTGTGGAAAAGAATTGGGGTTGCACATAGGTAAAGAGATTGGAGGGAGTGATTTTCAAGAATAGTATTAATAGCAAACATTCATCTACTGATTTCTATTTTAAGAAATTTTCAATATAACATGGTATATAAGTTTATGAAATTAAAGTTTGGGGGTTATAAAGATGATTATGAAACTGATTATTCTCATAATAAATCACAGTCCCAATACAAGTATAATGGGTATTGATACTGATGGCAATTTAAAATGGTATAACCCTTTTTGGAAAGCATTTTGGCAGTAAGTATCAAGAACCATAAAGATGTTAATATACTTTGACAGTAATTCCATTTTAAGGATTCTGTTCTAAGAAAATAATCTTTTAAATCCACAGAAGTTATATGTGCAAAAAGATCACAATCCACTCAGTGGAATATTTTTCACTTTCATAAGTGAAAGTTAGGATTATTTTTTCAATAAAATGTAGACTAATGGTTTCATAATTTTAGTTAGCAATATAAAGTACACAATATAAGGTACACAGTCTGCTATGTGCAAACTGCAAAAAAGGATGGTGTAATACATGGAAACATGAAGCATAGTTGCCTCTGGGATGATAGATAGGTAATTAAATCATTCTTTCCAGTGTTATGATTTTCCAATTTGTCTATAATGAGTGTATCTTACATTTTAAATGACAGTGAGGTTGGTGTGAGGAAGCAATGTATTCACTCAAGGGAAGTTTTACTTAATAGAACTATTTTGTAAGGCACTAATACCAATTGAGTAATCTATTGAAGATGATCTTTAGGAGATACGTTGGTTCATTTAGGCTTCAAATTCCTTAATTAGTTGATCATAGAGCACCATATCTGATCACAATTTGTCAAAATTCCTGCTCTCTCACCCAGGGGACTTTTCAGCAAGAATAAGGGTAAGGTGACTTGGAGGTTATTTCTCACATCCCTTTGTAAGTCACATGGCCCAAACTTTTCTCTTGATCATCCTGACTGTCAATGTCATTATATCAGTTAGTCATATTCCCCTCTACCCCCCCCCCCCAAAAAAAAAGGTGTGGGCTACTAGTTTGAGCATGTTTTTGTTTAAAAATCTTGCTTTTTCCTTTACTAGTATATCTAAGATGCTGAGACTCTGTTTGAAGATATTAATGTCTCCCATTATAACAGTTTATGAGAATATAATTTTGTCAGATGAGTGTGAGGTTCTTTGTTTTTCTTAACAAGTTAAGTGCTTACCTTGTTTTGTCTTCCTGATGGAAAGTATAGTGTCAGACATGGGTGACTGACATGGCGCTTAACGTGTTAATATAAAACCCTTTCAAATTGTTGATTTACTGGAAGGTGAAGTTGGATTATTGTCCTTTTTATGTCAATTAAGTGGTAAATTTAATTTTTTGATGTGTTTACCTTATGGATGATACCTTTTGGGAAGAAGATGTTGTAAAGTGCATTTCTCCAAACTTTATTTTCATTTGAATTACTGGGCCAAATGATGTAGTAGAAAGTATATTTTTGCTGGATTCCTCTGCTCACCAAGTGCCTGATCTATAACAAGTTGCTAAGCTTCTCTTCAACTTCCATTCTTAGTCAGTGAAGTCGGTTGGTGAGATGCAGTGTCTGAGACCTTTTCCTCCCAGGAGTCTTGGCTCCTTAACTCTCTGAACAGTAATTTGGGATTTTGCCACCAAATGCCAACCTTCATATCACTGCTTTGATGGGCTGTAAAGGAAAACGCAGGGCGGGGGGCCTGCTACATAATGAAGATTTGGGGCATTGATTAATGGAGCCTTCATGCTTGTTACGGAGGACTTGTCCACTGGTCCTTATAGGTAAAGGGTCAGCGTGCCAAAACCACTCTCAAGATCTTTGCTCTTGCTTACAAAGTCTGTCTTTGGAAATGATAAATGTGGCCACTTTAAATCTATAAATTCTTGACTTTTATATTTGACAATCAGATTAGCATAGCTTGTTGACTCCTCAAAACATTGGCAAGATGAATTAACTTGAGGCAAGCTTATTGGGGTTTGTTAATATCTTTTCTGTTATTTCAAATTTGTATGATTTTGTTACCATTTCATGGTTGTCCTAATTTCAGTTTTGCTGGAAAAAAATATATAATCGAAAGGTCATAATCCTGGTATTTTTCTGGCTTCCATTGGGGTTAACCAGCACAGTGAAACATAATGTTCATTCATTCCAGCCTGGAAGGCCAAAATATGTGAGGTGTATGAGAGCTGCCCCTGTTCCCATCCAAAATGCACATATGGTGTGGAGAAGCCAGTAATGTGAGTTTTACGCAATGTTTCTTGCTCGTGTACACAGTCTGTTGCTCAGCACCAATTATTTCTTGCCAGAAACCTGCTAACCTGCTGTTCTGTAGCTCTGCTTGATGGAGCTAGGTAGCGTCAAGTCACCACGATGATATTTATTTAACTTTAGCAATCTGAGTTTGTTGAAGTTATATCACTTTCACCGCCTACCTCATCTGTTGATTCATTGCAATTGATTGCAATTAGAATCAGAACTCTGGAACCTTGTTACTTCATGGAGCTACATCAGACCTAACGTGTGTTTATTCTGTATGTTTAGGAGGAACCGTAATGTGGAAATACTAGCTTTTTTGCTTCACAAATCTAGTCTTCTAGCCTCCAATTTAGAAACCATTATTTAAAAAACCATATGGAATATTCTGTTTATGTTTTGGTAGTCATTTCCTTGTCATATTTCCAGCTTTCACTTTTGTCATTTTTAAAAACCACAAACCCAGCAGGGTGAGAGGTCCATGTTGGGAGAACAACTGTTCCCTATTTCCCACAGCCATCTTTTTCTAATCCCCTGTTTTTTAATTAGTAGCAAATGGTCCTTATTTTTCCCTCCTTTGGATCATGTTACCAGCCCTAACTTCTTGCAACTACACAGAGAGTTTAAAATTAAAGCACAGTCACGTTTATGTTGTCTTCACCCGAATGGATATTCTTTTCGAAGGACAAATTTCAACTCTATACGGTGCAAAAGCAGCATGCAGTTGTGTGCTTGGACTGAGAGTCATTTGCTGAATATCCCACTTTGTTACCTTACGGAGGATCCTTTTTGTGAATATGCTCAATGGAGTACACCAGTGTGAATACACAGGGGGAAAAAAAAATATACTTTAGTTAAGCTCAGTTGCATTGACATAGATTTGACATTTCTTTTCAGAGCTAGCAGGCCCCATTCCTGTTAGCTCTGTTTTTTGTTTTCTTTTATGGACTTCTGTGTTCTTCTTACCCTGCTCTATAATTGGCATTAATTTCCACCCATTCAAGGACTGTTTAATGTCCACTTTGGGGATGTCATATTCTTAGAAACATGCCTTTTGCACATTGCCTTTTAAGTTAGTTAAGAACTCATTATGGGTGTGAATTCATAAATTTTGTCTAACAGCAGTTATATAATACAAAATGTATGTACTAGAACTTCCTAATAGAAAATGTAAGCTAAAAGTCAGGGTCTTAAGTAATAGCAACCCAAGTTTCCCCTGCCTTTTTATGCCACTTGGAGAAAGAGAAGAGACGGGCATATACTACACCTCAAAGCACAGTGACAGTGTACTGAAGCACCGTTTACTTAGTAATAAAAAGCCCCCCAAAACATCCCCGAATCTCTGAACTGCGAAGAGTCAGTAAACTGTTGCATAATCCTACCTCATTTGGTTTCAGTTGGAGAATAATTGAAGGACGTTCTGTGTTTGTTCATCTCGGTATTTTGGGATTTATTGCTGGATGAAGCCAGCCCAGCAGTGAGTTGTATCTCTCAACCTCATTGTCTTCATCCTGCACAGATTGCCTCCCCTGAACTGTTTTCAGCTTGATTGAGTAATGCTGAGAGAAACTATTGTGGGGAATACACTGTGACATTATGGATGCATTTTTACCAAGATAGCGTCTACTCCATCACATAGTTTCCCCTGTGTGAAGTCCTAGTTAGGTCTTCTGATTTCCTATTGCCTTTATGCTCAGAAAATAATTGTGTCTCTACTGAAGTGATACTACTCTTTTTCTTATGGCCATTGTGAATTTCTATCAAATTCTTTTCTCATTTTTCTTCTGGCAGGGGGATGCTCAGACCTAAATTTTACTAAATAATTACTAAATTAGCTCAATTTAAATCATTATTTGGACCCTATAAACTATGTATCTGCATACTTCATTTTCCTCTTATAATCTACTGTTCCCATTTTATTGCAAAAAGATAAGAATCCCCCCCCCCCCATATTTTTCCTGGGCATGACTTTTACATTTATTGTGAATTGTCTTGTTAGCTGCTTCATATTCACTGTGTAGAGGAAAGAGTTAAAATGTTTTCATAAATATTTATGTAGTACTTATATAAAATAAGTCTATACTTAAAATGTGCTTTTTAACTTAAGGGATAAGTTTTCTTTCCCTTTCTTTAAAAAAGTCATCTTTGATAAAAATTACACGTAAGTTTTTAATTGTGAGAATATGTGACATTGGGCACCTTGCCTCACCTCTTTCTCCCTTGCTCGGGCTCACACACTTATCTCCCATCCAGTGTGCCTTCTTCAGGGTCCTTGTTGCTTGGAGGGCAGGGTAGAAGGGGCTTCCTTTCCAGAGCCTTGCCCTGCCCAGCTGCTGTCAGGCAGCGAGCACCTCATGTGTCTGTACCTCACACCACCAGCCACATCCACCACTTCAAGGGCTCCTTCTCCACCACTTGTGATTTTCATGCTCTCGATATACTTTTTTAGAGGGTTTGCCTGTTGGATCTTAGATTATCAGTGTGGAGGGCCTAATTTAGAGAGACATTGTCCTGGGAGCCCTCACAGCAGTGGATTCACAGAACCCTGCAGTGGCATGGATGGTGGCCAGAACGTGAACTTGGACTCAGGACTCAGATCTTGGCTTTGTCAGGTACCTTTGATAAAAGTTCTCAGCCTCTTGTCTTTTTGCAGTAAAATGGGAATGGTACTACTTATCGGTAAGAATTAAATGAGCCAATATGTAATATCTATATGTCAATATATATAACAGTGTCTGACATGTACTGGACAGTCACTAAGTGTTAGAGTGTGTGTGTGTTTAATTGGAAGGAAATTATGATTGATGCCTTGGAAGTCATGCCAGAGTACAGTTGAAGGGATTAAGTTAGTTAGGAATTACGCTCAGAGGAGAGTTACTGAGACCTGTCAGGCAGAGGGTTCCATTCAGGGCTTTATTTTTCCCAGGTGTTGAGAGAGAAGGAAAGGAGGAAAAAAAAATTCTTTTAAATGTTGTATATTCAGATTTGAGGATTAAATACTGGCACCTTTCTGTCACTTATTTTCTACTAATGATCCTTCCTGCTCTGCTCTTGAAATGGTTTGTTGGGTTTCACTTCGGCATGCAAGCCCTTAAGCTATTTTTGGTCGTTTCATTAAGGGCCAGAGAGCTTATTAGCCTGGAATTTAGTGTATTTTTGGTACTGATTTGTTTTTAGTTATTCTCTTCTTGATTTTTTTTTTTTTAACTCTTTTTCATGAGGAAACTTATGAGTCTTACCAATTACTCATAAACCAATTTGGATTTAAGAATTAAGTAACCTACTACTACCTTGGAACATTATTACTCAAATAGCAAGTGGTAAAGATGTGACTATTGCTCTGAATCTTGTGTGAAGTGGCTGATAACTAAATCCTCAGAGGAAAACTAAGACTCTTGAAATTTGAGACAGGATCAACCATGTGTCCAGGGAAGACAAATAGTTTAATATGTAAATACTTGTTATTAATAAAAGTTAAGCATGACCTTCTCTGTTTTCAGTGGCACAGCTCTTCTTGTGTTTCCACTGTGTTCATTAACACAAGGAACAAGCAACCTCCGCGGCGGCTTGGGATTTGTCTTGCAGGAAAACGTTAGAGAGTGATTAAGAACAAGGGGTTTTTAGTTTGTGAAACTGTAATTGTACTGTCCAACTTGGTTGCTACTTGCCCCATGTAACTCTTGAACATCTGATATGTCACCAGTCTGAATTCAGACGTGCTAAAAATACACATACTGGTTTTTAAAAACTTGGTATTTACAAAAACCATGAAATATCTCAATACTTTTTGTTGGTTACATGTCCCCATGAAAATATTCTGGATAGGCTACATTAATTAATAATCTAAAATTAATTTCACCTATTTTGTTTCACTTTCTTACTATGGCCACCAGAAAATTTAAAATTACACATGTGGTTCACCTTATATTTTTATTGGACAATGCCAACCTAATAGGTTAAAAAAAAAAATACACAGCTCAGTCTGCAAATTTTAGTTTTTAACAGCATATTTGAACAGCCAATCCTTCTGGAGGTCTGGGAGCCCAGTTCCTCGACTCCTTTCAAGGGCTGAAGGCTGAGCGGCTGTTCCTTGCAATCGCCAACCCTGGTCCAGTTGGCTGATGGTCCTGGGGGGAAAGTGCTGCTTTGTGGTGGTGCCGCCCCAGTGAGAGCTGCACCTCCTGCTTCTCGCATTCCCACCTCTTCCCCAGGGCTCTTACATGGTTAATAGTCAGTTGATACTTCTAGTAGCATAAATCTAAGTAATGCTGGTTTTCAAACAACCAATTCATGTTTTCATCTACCGTAAATTACGGTGTGTCATAAATGATCATAGCCCATCTTACGGACAACCCTTGAATAATATTTTGTCTATATTACTGATAATATTCATAATAAAAAATGAGTTTTTGATTTTGTTCTTTTATACGAAACCTGCCAAAGCAGAATCTACATATTGGAGCTAAGATGCAAGTATTTATTCGTACTCAAGCCTCTCTTTCCCAGGGAGGTTTAAGTATCTTTTTTTGTGAAAATAAATCATATAAAATATATGTGTACTTCATTTTAAATTCTTTAATTTTTGAACTGTTCGACACCAAACTACAGGGTCTGAAAGCACCGAAATAAGTAGAAGGAAGTCGCATTATGTTAGGCAGAGAGAGGCAGTTGAGTAGACTTGGATAATAATAAAACCTGTAAAGGTCATTTTGTGCAGATAAATGTAATACTTGAATTAGTCATTTACTTTCTCTGAAAAAGTAATAAGTTAATCTTGTTCCAAAAAAAACCCCCCAAAATCCTCCCAGACTGGTAGTTTTCTTTTTAAAGCCTTTTCATCTTAGGCAATCTTTTGTATATCATGCAAAGGACCATACAATTAGCATGAAATGAGAGCGCTTTTAAATTTGATGAATAAGGGCTCTCTTTTCTCCAGCTGATATGCATGCAGGTGGAGGTCTGGATCTCACCAGCAGACAGGGCATTTGCTATCTACCCTAGAAGTAGCTCCCTGTTTATATCTGCGCCTTAATGAGGAAAGAGGTCTGGAAGTAATAAAAGTGAGCTGAAAGTGCATAAAAAATGGCTACAATGCCGTAGTGTGTCAATGCCGCAGGTTTGGACAGTGGTCTTTTCACCTTGCCCTGCATTCCAAAGATGGCCCTCTGTTTCTGGCAGTTCATTGAGGACATTTTAGTAAGAGCTCCATGAACATGAAAAACATTTGGGGGTGGAGAGCTTCTCTGTCATTTATCATGAAAGTATGCTTTGACATGTTATTTTTCTAAATGCTATTTCTTTAGAAAAGGTGGTGGGTTTTTGGTTTGTTTTTTTTTTTGCCTCTACTTTCTTGTGGGCTATGTGCTTTTTAGAAATACTTGCCTTTGAGTTTATAGTACTTAATTGTCAATGAACAATTTCTGATAGTACTAATAATATCCTGTCTTATTAATTAGGAGAGCTACCCCACTCCTGTTTTGAACAGGGCACAGATTAGCCCTTGCCTGTTTGGCTCAGTGGATATAGCATCAGTCCTGGGACTGAAGGGTCTTAGGCTTGATTCCGGTCAGGGCATGTATCTCAAGTTTCAGGCTCTTTCCCTGGCTCCAGTGTGGGAGGCAACCAATCGATGTGTCTCTCTTTTTCCCTCCCCCTCTTTCCATTTTCTCTAAAAATAGAATAGAACAGAACAGAAAAGAATAGAATAATAGAATAAAAATCAATGTAAAAATATTCACAGGTGAGGATTAACACAAAAATAAAAATAATCAGGGCATAGTTTTTAAAAGATGAGATTTCTAATATTGTTGGGAAAGTTTTTTATAATTTACTAGTCACATGTGCTCACATTTTCATACTGTTATGCTTTATAATTCCTTCATTTGTAGCTAAAACATTTCCTATTATATACAAGAAATCAAAATTCCATAAATAAGATAGATGATTAATTAAGCCAACTCTTCCCCCTTAGAGTACCACTATAACTAGGTCTGCCATATTTAGCAAATAAAAATACTGGATGCCCAGTTAAAATTGAACTTCAAATAAACAGCAGATAATTTTTTAGTGTAAGTTTGTCCCATGTAATATCTGAGTCATATTTATACTTAATGTAATTCATATTGGATCTGGCAAACATGGCCATACCTCAGCTCTCTTATGAGCTTAAAGAACTCCGAGTTGGGTAAATTCTATGCTTGACCCTCCTGCACTTGCTTTGCTGGTCATCCTTCCCCAGCCCAGCATCAGAGATATTGTAACACAGGTGCAATTCTTTGAAGCTCAAGTGCTTCAAGTATGTGTCCTCATTTACCCCATATTTCGGGGGAGACGGGAAGAGGCATCTCTCCTGCTTCTCATTTAAAAAAAAGAAAATACTCTCTTGTAAAGCAGCAATACTGATTCTGGAAGCTACGAGGACACCTGTGGCAGAGTTGGGATTCTGTTTCTCACCCACCCCTACGTTTCGTTCACTTAGTATGAAATCTCTAGCAGTAGAATTACAGATAAAAGACCTTTAAAAAGGGGAATTTAGAGAGGAGCTGCATTTCCTGTATGCTTTGTAATTATGAAGGGCAGGTAGCTGAAAGTGACTTCCCTAATGAACACTGTTGTCCAGGTGAAAGATGGTCATTTCCCTTCCTTCCCTCGGCCATGTCGCTGCCTGTTGTGATATTGGCTGGCCCAGCAGTTGCCTGTGGTGTTATCTTTGGGCCCTATAGCTGCATGTCAGGAGATAGGGGCTCTTAAGGGAATAGGTATTGTTGTTTTATAGTGAATTTATTGAGATTAATCCTATATAATTAAAGCCTAATATGCTAAGTGTCTGGTCATCTGGTCATTCATTCAACCAATAAAAGTGTAATATGCTAATGATATGCTAAGGCCACTCAACCACTATAATGTGCACTGACCACCAGGGGGCAGATGCTCCAACCAGTAGGTTGGTAGGTTAGCTTACTGCTGTGGTTTGGCCCATGGGGACTGAGCAAGATGGGCCAGACACTCCCTGGAGTCCTCCTGAGGTCCCTCCCTGGCTAGCCAATCTCTTGCATCCCTCCCTGACCCCAATTAGGTACTGGTGGAGTCCCTTGGCCTGGCCTGGGCCCTCTCCCAATCTGGCCCCCTCGGGGGATGTTGGAGAGCTGGTTTCGGCCCGATCCTGCAGGTCATTCTGAGAGACCCCCACTGGTGCATGAATTCATGCATTGGGCCTCTAGTTGGTTAATAAAATTATATAGGTTTTAGGTGTACAATTCTATAACAAACCATCTATATATTCTATTGTGTGTTCACCACACCACATCATGTCTCTTTCCATCACCATTTATTCCCCTTTGACCTTCTCCTGCCTCCTTCCACCCCCATTTCCCTCTGGCAATTACCATACTGTTGTCTGTCATTTTGTTTTGTTTAATCCTTTCACTTTTTTCACCCTGCTCTCCTTCCCCCTTCTCTCTGACAGCTATGAGTCTGTTTCTATTTTGTTAGTTTATTCCATTCATTAGACTCTCCACATAAGCAAAATCACATGGTACCTCTCCCCGAGGCTGGCCCACACCACCATATACAAAATACTTTCCAGATCCATCCACCCTGCCACCAAAGGCAAGGTCTCCCTCCTGTCCACAGCCCAGCCACATTCCATTGTGTGGATTACAGCATGGCTGCTTTATCTCCAACCTCAGGAGAAGACTTTAAATAACTCTCCTAAATGCTCTATCCAGCTTTCCTTACATCTCATAGGCTACCTCTAGCAACAAGGATGGCTGGGAAATGCTATCAGGGAGGCTTGTGGCCACACACACAGCTATAACTAAGGAACAAGGGGAAAGCCCAGTGATGTGAATGTGTAATCTTACAACAATTCAAGCTAGGGCAAATACTCTGTTCTCTTTTTGCATTTATAATTCAAATAAATATATTTACAACTAAAAGTTAATTTACATTAGTTAACATTACAATAGAATTTCCTTTAAAATGCAATTATTTTAATGAAATATAAGGTCTTATAAGACTATTCAGAAAATATTTATAGCATTCCCACTGTTTCCATAGGGATGTACTCAGTGCCCAGGAGATGAATGAATTCTTTTTACCCTCAAGTGTTTCATCAGTCTAATAGTTCAGGTCAAAAAGTCACATGAAAACTCAGATTGATGCTTTTGCTCTCACATGGATGTTTCTCTCTCTCCCTCTCCCTTCTCTCTCTAAAACCAGTTAAAACATTTGCTAAGTGGTAGAACAAGAGTTCATTTGCCATTTACCACTTCCATCTTTTTTTTTTTTTTGGGGGGGGGGGTGGAACCTATAAAAATCTGTTATCAAGTTCAAAATATTTTCACTGAATTCTTCCTTTGAGTTTACAACCCAGTGTTTTAGGAACCAAAGGGGTTTTTGATAGTGGCCAGTTGGTTAAGTAAGGGTAAATGAGGTTAGAAGCCTGGCTCCCAGAGCTTAAGTTATAACAAACACCATTATTTATTTCTCTTCTCCTCTGCTTAGGTACTGTGCTGAGTGCAGTGTATGCACATATATCATTCAGTTTTCCCCATTCAGAAACATGAAATGACTTCTCCAGGTCACTTAGCTAACACGTAGCTCAAACCTGACTTCAGATGTACTGGACTCGATCAGACACTTAACTGCCAAGTCACCGAGTTAGAATCGGGGCCACAGCTCTGCCTAGAGCTTCCCAGAGTCCCTGGTTCTGAGCTAACAGCAGCTAGGTCTACCCCCAGGGACCCCTCCTGCTGACCTCTGTGTGTACACACACATGCTCACACATGCAAGACTGAGGGCTTGCCACTAAGGCTTTGATGTAGGAAGGAAAGGATATAGCCCCTGGCCTGTCTTGCCCTCCACCCTGCCTTCCTTCTAGCCCATGAAGCCTCCCTGAACCCTCGCCTGCCAGGGCTGCTCCCCCTCCTGCTCCGCCCTTGCACAATCAGTGGTACAAACCCTCACTCTGTAGGCATCACGACCAGCCTAGAGGGAGTTATGACTAGAAGTCAATTGGTCCAGACCACCTGGGGAGCTGAATAGCACATCTAAAAGCTTGACCTCTATTTTGCATGTGGTCAGTGACAATATTTTTTCATTAGGGTAGATAAAAATCAGTGGTTTTCCTTCAAAACACAAAGGTGGACCACTGTTGTAGAGGGTAACATTCTGATTGTATTATATTGACCATATAGTCATGCCACTTTCTACAGAGACCCACGTGCATAGCAGTGTCTCTCAAACACTTCCTTGTATCTATTCTGGAGCAATTTTTAGCACCAGCACTAATGAGGACTTGGCTTTGGTGGGGCAGTGAGCAGTTTTTCATAGCAACACATTGGGTGATAAGAGTAAATTCTTTGGGAAATATATTTTTCCTGGTGACATTTTAAAATTGTCATTTAATGAACAGCAGAAATTCCCTACTCACCTGAGTTTCACAAGTAGTCCGATACTAAGCAATCACTGTCTACAGCTTTGGGGAACAGGTGATTTCTATTTGCCTTTAATTTTTAAATGTATTCATCCAGCAAGTAGTTTTTAAGCATTTACTTTTGATCATAGTTTTGCATTACCCCTGACCATGTGGGAGAAGGATGCAAAGACAGAGTGTAAATCTTATCAACTCATGGAAACAAAATTAAAGTTCACTCTCTTTTTTATAAATAAGGAGAAAAGGAAAATGCTGAAACCTGAGCTAGAAATATAACCAGTCTCATACCATGGTTGACAGCACATTCCATTTTTATTTAAAAGTTTTTAAGACAATATTGCATACTTTTCACTGGTGAAAAATAGTATGACACAAAGGTATATGTTAATTTTATTGACACTGGCCCTAATAAAACAGTAGAAAAACATGCCACATCCGCCCTCTGGGTACCCATGGTCAGGTAGATTTAGGGGCTCAAGTCATGCGCCACTCATCTCTTTCCTGACATTTAATTATTCATTGAGTCCTGTCAGAGTCTCTGTGTGTCCTTCCCTTTACCTCTGCTATGCCCCGGCCAGCGATGAGCCCCTTATCATCCCTCATCTGATTTATTACAGAGCTTCCTGACAGATCTTTCTTCCTCCCGACTTTTGCCTTCCTGGTCCATTCTTTACATGGTGTCAAGGGTTTATACTTAGAAGAAAAAAAAAAAAGAAAGAAAAAGTTGTATTCCCACCCTCCCCTCCCCTCCTCAAAAATCTAGTGTTACCTGTACTGTAGCCTGGCATTTGCCAGTGGGGCTGGAGTTCTTGCCAGGCCCGTCTAGGACTGCATTCCAGCTTATACTCGGAATAGAATCTACCTCCACTTCCCAAACCTTCCTCCTGTATTGGGTGTGGTATGTCCTTTCTGCAGCAGCCACCGCGGGGCTCAGCCCTGACCTTCATGCCCAGCCCGGAAGTACTTTTTCCCCACCCTCCCCCATGAGGGTGGAAGTCAGTTCTCCCTTTTAGGCACTCCAACAATATATTGATTTTTATCTCTAGTAGGCATTTTTAAAAACTTAGTTCCTTATTCCATTGTCTCATTCTCTCTTTTCCCACCTTTTTCTTTTGTAAGCGTGTATCTGTCTTTTTGCTCTGGGTGCTCAGTACTGTGAGCCAGCTCTGAAGTGTAGAAAGTCATACTGATTCTTATTTCCAGCATATTTGGTTTCTATTTTCCTTGTCCCTGACTTTCTCTATTCTTCTTTTGGATGTTGCTTCAAAATCCTGGTAGGAAGAGCTATAGTAGGTTGGCATGATGATAAGAAATGCATGGACCTATGTCTGTGAAAGCAGGCACTGTCTTGCTCATCTTGGTGTTTCCAGCATGTGTCTTCATGGAAAAGGGAATTGAGTTGAGGGAACATTTTCATCATGTAGAGTCTACATCATTATACATATCTGCATAGAGAACTTATAAGAAAATCACCCAAACATTTCTGGTGTGGATATGAGATCATTTGCTTTAATTATTAAAAATAAATAAACCAGTCCTTGAAATGTATATTTTTGTTGTTAGAAATGAACCCTCATATTTCATTCTTAAAGAAGGTATTAAGATTACACAATTATTAATGACATCGTACTTATGCATTTATAAGGAAATTTATTTGTATAAAGTTAGCTACTGTGGGCTGGTATAAATTGGATGATCCTGACTGGTGATTTGAGGTAACATTACTTTTGCTACTTCCCAGTCTGTTACCTCATGCCCTGTGTCCTCTTCTCAGAGCTGCTGTGGCTTGACCATCCCAAGTACCCATCTCTTACAGAGACTTCTTCTTACATATTTTCTAAAGAACCAATCATTGGGGATGCATTTTGTGTGAGTCAAGGCCTCAGCTGTTGAAATGGAGGCAGGTACTGGGAAGAGTGATTGGTTTTGCTAGAATTGTAGTGACTCCCACTTTTTAAAAATGATCTGAAATATTTGATCATAAAATCAAACCAAGGAGCAGAAAAGTTCTACTTGTTAGCTCCGTCCTTGATGCGCTGTGTGTTCCTTTGAATAAAAGAAGGCATAGTCGTCTCTAAATCACAGGCCAGTTTTGACTATTTGGAGGTTTTGATGGCTGAGCTTTGCATTGGTTTTAGACTCATTTTCGCTGATTACGTCAACCAGACTCCCCACTGAACCTCCCTGCTGACCGGGGCCAGTGTACAGAGCTGGGGGCCGGGAGCTTCAGTCCCCCCGTGGCTTTCCACGGTTACCTAACTTGCCTGTATTTCCTCATGGACACCGTTGGGATAATCGCCTTTCATACCACGTAGGAGTATTGTGAGATTAATTAATATTTGTGAAGTGTTTTTAGGATCACGATGAAAGGTATTTATTAATTTGTAAGCATGTGGTATTATTATAATTATTAGTAGTAATAGGGATGGTTGTTTAATGCAAATTTTCATCTAAGTGGAGTGTCATATTTTCAAAGGACAGTCTCTTTCTTTGTGGCCAGATGTGGATACAATTAACCCTTTACCCTTTATTTTGAAGATACAATTAGCCAATTGTATGTGCAATTAGACGTGTGTGCAGATTTTGCCAGAACAACTAATTACAGCCTTGGAAAAAGTCCCTTTGAAAACGCTGGCCCTTTGAATCTGGACTGGCCCTATCTCTGTAATAAGCAATTTGTGCTAAGCATGTTTGGGGGCCGTGGAGTCTCCTGAATATTGAAGAACTGCTTTTGCGGTTCCTGGAGGATTTTACTTTTTTGAAGCCATAGCTTTGTGTTTTGCCATCAAGCCTAAAAAAGCCTTTCACAGACTTCTGGTTTCAAAGGTTTTATTGATTTTTCTTAATCTTGACATTCAGCTGAAAGATTTTTCACAGACTGCATTCTGTGAAACAGGTTTTTCTTTTGTGATTTTTTTCTTCTCCCTTGAAAACTCCATTTCCTTTCTGTCTCTGATCCAAACATAATGTCTCATGTTCCCCTTACTCAATAGTGAGTAAGGAACAGATTAGCGCTGATCCTCCCTTCCCTGATACGGTCCCATGACACCATTTTACAGGGGACTTTGAATCACCATAATGTAAACTCTATTTATACAGAAGAGTAGGAAGAACACTGAAGAGGCCGGGAAGATACGGTTATATCCGTTTGTCTCCACTGATATCCTGTTATGAAGTGAAAGGGAAATGCTCATGGCTTTTAAGGGTCAAGTTTAAAAACAGCCTGGCTTAAGACATCGCCACTCTTCAACACTCCTGGGCACTGATAATCCCTGAACTTGGCTTTGTGGAAGGCCCCATCCCTCCGCCATGGGTGACTGCGAGATGAGCAAAGCACACTTGTCACCTTCCAGGAGCTGGAACGCGTGCTGGAGATAAGGAGGGGGCTGAGGCCTGCAGGCTGCATTAAGTGCTGTGCACACTGGGTGGGGATAACAGAACCAGGGGCAACAGCTGGAGCTTCTTATGAGCCCCATTGCAGATAGGACCAGAAGGGCAGGTCCACGTTGGATAGGCCAGAGGGAATGTTTCTGTGAGTCCAGGTCTGAGCTGCTGAAACAGAGGCAGGTTCTGGGAAGAGTGATGGTTTTGCTGGAGCTGGAGTGACCTTGAAAAGGAAGTGCCAGGAAATAAGACTGGAAAGGCAGCTTGGAGCCACACTGGGGAGGGCCCTGACACACAGGTGGAGAGTGTGTGCTGCATTCAGCTGCCACCATGAAGCCAGTACAGGGTTTCGAAAGCGTGATATGACCAGAGCCAGGCTTCAAAATGAAGCTGGCCCCAGCATGCCTATCAAGTGAAGTGGGGACAGACTGGAGGAGAGATGATGCCAAAAAGAAGATCAGAGCCATTCCCGGACTGTTAGATAATTCTTATATACGAGGCATCCTGCAGAGTTAGTATTTTTTTTTTTTTACTCTCCCCCCCTCCCCCCATTTTTTAATTAAGGTATTATACATTATATATCTTACCATTGTCCCCCACCCCACTCCCATACACGCCCTCAACCCCCAGAGTATTCTTGATATTGGAACTGTCCTGGTATAGAGGTGAAGGACAGGAAGGAGCTGGGTCCAGGTAAGAGAGAGAGATGTATCTTTTATTGAAATGGAATGTCCAGGGAGGGGGCAGGTGTAAGAGAACTAATTGTTGGGAATTACCCTCTCATGGCAGTTCATGCATATAGACAAAGATAATCAGGTAGAAGATTGATTCTATAAATCCAATGTAATGTTTCCAATAAGAATAGTGGAAAAGAATTACATCTTCTCTCAGCAACATCAACTTACACTGCAGGGGCATATGAAACAATATAAAGAGAAAGCTTGAAGGAATTAAACACATTTCTTGGAGCCTGTTAACCTTTACAGGATGAAAAACTAATTGGGAAGGTATACATATATGCTGACTGCCCAAAACACAGCTCTTCAACGTATCTGTATTTTTCAAGTTTTTATTTGAAACAGTTGAAATGAAGAAGCCAGAGCAAAACAGTGTTTGCCTATCTAATCATAGGGAAGTCTGTTCTCCATCTCCTTCTGTCAAACATCGGTTTCCAAGGAGATTGTATGGATAATTTATCATGCCATCAGCCTCAAGAATGGAGCTTTACCCAAGTATCCCTAGATAACCCGATAAGATTCTGTCATTCGTAAATTTCCTATCCTCTTTCCAGCCTATACCATGTGTGTCAATAATTTATTGTTGAACAACAAATTCCATAAGTCAGGGTGATATTACCAATTACTAAACCTCCTTTTGTAAAATGAAAAGTCTATAATCCGTGTGGTAGATGCTATATGCACATAATTTCAGTTGGCTTTTTCCTCAAGTAATGAAGCATTGTAGGAAGACTATACGCTTTGGAATAATATCTAGTTATCTTTCTTGTAAAATGCAAATATTGACAATATATCCAGTTGCTCATGCTGAGTCTTCGGAGTTATGCTGGCTCCTCTGGTCTCTCACACCTACATCCAATTGATTAGCAAATTCTGTACCTTCAGACACATCCAGAATCCATCACTTCTTGCCTCTTTCACTGTCACCCAGGTCTAAGCAACCATTTTTTGTCCCTGGATTTCTGTAGTAGCTTCCTCACTCCCTTCTTCCGTTGTTGCTGCTCAGCAGTGTCAATGTAACAGTGTCCAAACCTGTAGAGAAATTTTATAAAAATGTATTTGAGCCAAACAAAGGGTACACCTGGAAGCAAGATCTCAACAGACTGAGAAAAACACTCCCTAGAATAGCAGCCTGCAGCTTCCTTAATGCAATTGGAATCAGGGAGGGAGCTGTAAGGAAGATTATGTGAAGGCAGAAGAAACCAAGGCAGGGTTTGCATTACAGGATGTGCTCTTCCATGCCACAGTCTTACTCTTTCTCCACTCAAGGTGCAGCTGGAGATTTGAATTTCATCTATTATGTAGGGCCTGATTGTTTTAAAGTGCCTTGCCTAACTATGCTTTTCTCAATATCTTCTAATGTGTTTTGTTAACACCCCTTCTAAGAGGAGCCCAGGTGGAGTATCCAGTACTGACTGCTGGTGTTAATTCCTCCCCAGCATCACTCTGTCACTGAGCTGTCATTAATTGATGTTCATGTCACAATAACAGCCTTTCTGTTGGTGTGACTTCACCCAGCATGTGATTATCTGGATTTTTTTAAATCTCTCTTTCCATTTTAGTTCAGCCTATAAGATTGCAAGGCTGAATAGTAAGTAGGTAAACCTTTTTTTAGGAATCTCCTCTCCACAGGTTTTTGATCCCTACTCCCCAAGGCCATGTAAAATGCAAGTGGCCCAACCAATACGATGAACTCAAACTCACATCAAGTGTTAAGGACCCTTTAATTTACTATTTATAGCCCATATGCTTCTAAAAAGATTTTCAGTTTGTACCAAGAGCTTAATTGGTCAAATTTTTTTCTTTATATATTATTTGTTTGTTTTGAAGGGATGGAGGGAGAGAGAAAGACACTGATTTCTGTTGTTCCACTTATTTATGCATTCAGTGACTGCTGCTTGCATGTGCCCTGACCGAGAATCAAACCTGCAACTTGGACATATTGGGACTACACTCTAACCAACTGAGCTGGCCAGCCAGGGTGATTTATATTTTCAATTACTGAGAAACATGGTTGATTTCTGCTTTCTACAAAGGAATGCCATCAAAGATGGACTTTCAGGCTTCTGTAGCTGGGGACCTTCGCAGTGCTACACTCAAACCGCACTGTGTGGACAACGCCTTTCACTATGTCTAGTCTGGTGTACCCTACCTTTAACAACGAGTATTACTGAAACAGTCTACATAATTATTGGAGATGGACTTCTAAAGGTGCACTGTCCAATATGGTAGCCAGGCTGCTGAGCACTTGAAATATGGGTAGCCTGAGTTAAAATGAGCAGGAAGTGTAAAATATGCAATTGGGACCTAAATGTTTCATTAATATTTATATTATTTGTAAAAATCACATTTCGTATACATTGGGTTAAACAAAATATATTGTTAAAATTAATTCCAGCTGTTCCCTTTTGGTTTCTACTCTAAGTGAAAAATTTTTAATTACATTTGTAGCTCTCTTTTATTTCTATTTAACAGGACTGATCCTCTAATCCAGTCCCTTCATTTTAGAGATAAGAAAACCAAATAGAAATCAGAGATATTAAGTGACTTGTGTTGAGTCCTAAAGCATCTTAGTAAGACTTGAGTGGTGCTCTGCGCTGTACTAACTGTGACCTTGGACCAGTTACTTAATGCCTTTGTGTCTCTCCTTGTCTATAAATTAGGGATAATACTGCTCTTTTCTGTAGGGTGGCTGTGCAGATTTGAATGACATGTTAGGCATATACACTGGAATGCATAATAATGTGGCCACTCAGTATATAGATATAGATATAGAGGCATGGTGCATGAATTTGTGCATGAGTGGGGTCTAGCCAGCATGGCCAGGGGGAGGGAACATGGGTGGTTGGCCAGTCTGCCTGCTGGGCAAACTCCTGGTCAAAGGGACAATTTGCTTATTAGCCTCTCTGCCACCCATCCCATTTTTTCACTCATTGTCTGCTGTTCCTTCCTTGTAATACTTCTCACAGGTGGTTTCCTTGTGTTTTGCCCAATCTCCCCTCTGTACCATAATCCTCACCAAAGTAGCACAATGACCAGTTCTTCTCCACTATGCCAGACACACTCTAGGCACTCAAAGACTTTTTGAATAGATGAATGTAGTTGACCTTTTTTTTTAAAAAAAAAAAAATGTTTTATTGATTTTTGTACAGAGAGGAAGGAAGAGAGATAGTTAGAAACATCGATGAGAGAGAGTCATCAATCGGCTGCCTCTTGCACACCCACTACTGGGGATATACCCGCAACCAAGGTACATGCCCTTGACCGGAATCAAACCTGGGACCTTTCAGTCCCCAAGCTGACGCTCTATCCATTGAGCCAAACCGGTTTCGGCGTAGTTGACCTTCTGATTATCCATTTTCCGTTTGTATTATACTCCTTAGCCAGTTTTATAATTAGGATGCAGAAATGAAGGTCATTATTTATACATTTGGCCAAATTTCTTAAAGCTACTTGGTTTCTTTACATGTAGTTACAAAATTCTTTAAATGTTTTCAGTTGGGAATCATCTTTTTATTTATTTGAGCCAATATGAATCAAGCCAATGAGGAATTTTTAAACTAGTTATGAAATGAAGAAAGGAATTCTTGAAAGTTTCAGATAGCAATGGAACTTTTTTGAGCCAATGGTATAGTATCTGTTAAAAATTATCATTTAAAGAGTGATTTTCCATTTATTAACATCATTGACTAAATATTTAAAGCCTCTTTCAACTTGAGTAGTCTGAGCCATTTTCCCACTGAAACTTTAATTGAATTTAACTATCAGTTATGTTACTAAATGTATCGAAATACACCTCAAGGTCAATGTTTGTTTCAGTTTTCCATCTCAAAATCCTCCTAATAAAAGGGCAATATGCAAATTAACCATCACTCCAACACATAAGATGACCAGCAGGGGAGGGCAGTTGGGAGGAACCAGGCCTGCAAGAAAGGGCAATTGGGGGTGACCAAGCCAGCAGGGGAGCAGTTAGGGGGTGATCAGGCTGGCAGGCAAGTGGTTGGGAGCCAGCAGTCTTGGATTGTGACAGGGATGTCAGACTGCCCCTTTAGGCCTGACCCACTGGGCAGTCAGACATCCCTCAAGGGGTTCCAGATTGGAGAGGGTGCAGGTTAGGCTGAGGGACACCTCCCGAATTTCGTGAACTGAACCTCTAGTAAAATTATATACAATTAATGTTCTCAAAAGGAGATTGTAGTAATTTTCAATGCATTCCAGTAAATTTGGTAATTGAGCTGAACTTACACATATGCATGGTTTCACTGCAGGAAGTCTCCCATTCCTACATCAACAGTTGGTTTGGTGTCTAAAATGTTCACAGTTTGGTTAAAATTATACTCAGTAACAAATGTAGTACTTCCACCAAGGATCAGAGGATAAAATTTGACACTCTGGTGGTCTCAAAATATGTTGACTAAAGCTCACTGTTACTGAGTGCTGATCAGAAGAACGTATTTCTTTAAGCATTGCTGAAGGGAGAGGGAGAAATGTGTGGAATCCTGACTGGAATGCTGCCTTTATCCATACCACTTGGGTTTGGAACCAGGAAATCATTATAAAAATTGTAACTGGCTCTTTTATTGTTTATTCATCCAACTTAATGAAAAAGAATTAGAGAGTCAGGTCTACTTTTAGGATTACTAGGTCAATTATCAGTATTTCTGAGGGAAAGATTTTTTAAAAAACTATATAGACTCTGGCAATTCTGCCATGTTTTACTGCCAGCTTTATTTAAACTACTTTTTTCCATTTTTGAGGAAATAAAATAACTTCTCTTGTTCTTTGAAGAACTCATTATGCCGAATTCTTAGGATGATGTTAGTCTGCCTGTTATTTGAGTTATTAGATTTTATATTACTTGGATTTCTTAGAATAAAGTGTGTACCTCATGCAGAAATTTAGGATAATACAAACGTGGTAGACTAAACTGACATTTTCAAATTTCATTATAGTCAGCAAGGAAATAATGACTAACAGTTACTGAGTACTCACTGCGTTCCGGAAACTATAGTAAGGAGCTTGACCAGTGTTCTCATTCATTCATCACAGCATCTTTCTAAGTAGGTCCACTTATTCCCATATTACAGATGAGGAAACTGAGGCATATGAGGATTATAACCTAGGTGTAGAAACGTAAGGTAATTTTTCCAAGATCACATAGTTGGGGTTTTTGATATGTATTGCATTGATTTTATAGATAACAGTACTGCCATCTTAATACTATTGTCTTCTGACTTGTGAACATTGGAATTTTTTCCATTTACTTAGATTTTCTTTATTTTCAAAGCATAAGTTTTATACTTTTTGCATTAAATTTATTTCTAAATATTTTATTTTTGATGCTATTATAAATGGAATTGTTTTTTTATTTCATTTTTGGATTGTTTATTGCAAGTATATAGAAATACAAGTGGTTTTTGTATATTGATCTTGTATCCTGCAACCTTGCTGAACTTATTAGTTCTAAAGTACTTTAATGGATTTCTTAGAATTTTCTGTATACAAAATCATGTCAGTTATTCAGAGATAGCATCCAGATTGGAAAGGAAGAAGTGAAACTATTTATCTTTTTATTTATATTGATAGATTGATTGCCTATAATTGCTGGCTAGAGCCTGAATAAAAGTATAGTGGGCATCCTTATCTTGCTCCTAATCTTAGATGGAAGGTATCTAGTCTTCCACTATTAAGTATGATATTTGGGTTTTCGGTAGATGTTCTGACCAGGCTGAGGAAGTTCACTTCAGTACTTAATTTGTTGAGTATTTTTATCATGAAAGGGTGTTGAATCTCGCCCCCTCAGCCTATTTAAATGATCATGTGGTTTATAGGCAGTCCTCAGGTTTCCTTGGACTCAATGTACGTTGTTTTGTGGTTACATTGCCATCTCTCATTTATTTATTTAAAAAAAAAAGTTTTGTCATTTTGATGTATGTATATATGTGCTTTGTTTTTTATTATTTATTTACCACAAGGTCAGGAATTACCACCTTGTAAATTTTTCTTACTGTTTCACTTCATTACAAATTTTTAAGTTGTTCTTAAACTTGTAATTTCTTTACTTTTCCTATGTGCTGTGTATGTGCTCCATGTAAGTGACGTGGGTGCTTATGTAGGTGGGTTCTGACTTACAGCAAAAATCGCCTTACGTAGGAATGGATCTCCTATGTAACCCAAGGACCTACTGTATTTTTATTTTATTTTATTGATGTGATAGTTTTTAGTTTGATGTGCTTGCAAAAATTGATTTTTTTTTTCTTCTAAACTTACGGAAACCATACTAAGGGACAATACAAACCTCATGCTATGAAAAAGCATCTACTTTACATAGAGTGGGTTGTAAAAAAACAAGTGAAGGAATAGCACCAACTCAGTAAAAT
>NC_140512.1:33060138-33132638 GCF_964339955.1 Pipistrellus hanaki
CCAGCTGGGCCTGGATCAGGTAAGCCTGCGCTGGCCCTTTAAAAGCCCGCCCTCAGTTCCCGGAAATCCCCTGCGGGTCTCCTGGACTCCAGTCCTGCCAGTTACAAAGCCAGCTGTTTTGGGGGCTCCACTCTCAGGTTCAGGTCTTAAAAGCTGGGGTGACAGCTGTGGGGTCTGAACCCTTCGCTCCTCAGAAAGAAGGCCCTGGTTTTGAGTGAGCCCCCTCCTGCCTGTGGTGGGGTTTATGGTGAGATGGTGTCTCGTCCTCGCCCACCGGCTCCCAGTGGCTCCTCCCCTGTGCCCGAGGAAAGGCGTGCCTCTGCTGGTTAGTTTTTAGAGGAAATTGCCCTGTATGCAGCTACAGATTTGTGCTGCGTTGAGTAGGAGGTGACTTCAGGATCTTTCTGCATTGCCATCTGAACCAGAACTTACGACCTTAAAAGAGGTAAGCAATGATTCTTTAAACAAACAAACAACAAATAAATAAATTGCTGAGAGGAATTGAGAGGAAGAAAGAGATAGAAACATCAATGATAAGAATCATTGTGTACTGGGGGTCGAGCCCACAACCCAGGCATGTGCCCTGACACAGAACAGTCACCTCCTGGTTCATAGGTCTATGCTCAACCATTGAGCCATCCCTGCTGGGCTGACTATTTTCTTTTATTTCCACCCTTCACCCCAAAGAGAAAGGGGTGCAGGTCCTGGATCATGGCTAATTTTTACTAAGCACTTAAGGATGAGCCCTTCACTGTGCTGAGTGGTGTCCATGCGGTCCCCCATTTAAGCAGCTTGGCTTTAAGAGGTAAATGCTCTTATTATGACCCTGTTGCAATGAGGAGTCTGGTGCTCAGAGGCAGTTGGTGACTTAAGCTGAGAATTGCCTAAGCCAGTCTACTGCTGTAGCAGCCAGTATGGCCCCCAAACCCCTCTCTGTGAACTCATGTTGACTTACGGCCAGAAGTGTCTTTGAGCTTCATAAGGATGGAAAGTTACTGGGCAGGGGCTGAATCCAGCTATGGTGTAATTTTGAATTAGCACTCAGTCCCTGCATAGGAATATGGTTTAAGGTAGGGGTGTCGAACTCAATCAGAGAAGGGGCCAAAATCTAAAATCCAGCCTAAATCGCGGGCGGAATGGTTTACTGAACAGTCATAAACTGACAATGTCATAAACTGACAGCGGAGTGCAGTGATGACAGCGCAGTGCGGGCCACATTGCAAGGCCTGGCGGGCTGGATTTGGCCCGCGGGCCTTGTGTTTGACACATGTGGTTTAAGGGAAGTCTATGGCAGTGTTTCCCAACCTTCTCTCATGATGAGAATCACCTAGTGGAGTTGTTAAAACACAGATTCCTGAATCCCAACTAAGAAGTGCTAAACTAGAATTTTTGAGAACATATAGGTAAAATTGCATACCTAACTTAGTGCTCTGTATATAACATCTGTGTTAGAGCACTAGTTAAGTATACAATTTTACCTATATGTTCCCAAAAATTCTAGTTTAGCACTTCTTAGTTGGGATTCAGGAATCTGTGTTTTAACAACTCCACCAGGTGATTCTCATCATGAGAGAAGTTTGGGAAACACTGGTCTATGGTATGTTTAGGAAAATGTCAACAAAATGGCTTCAGTTTTTCTTTTTGTTTGTTTGTGTTTATTTGTTTTTTGCTTTGTTTTCTTCTCAAAAATGAGTGAAGCAATCTTAATAGAGTTTTCAGTCAACACTCCTCATGTCATTTCATAATGTGCCCTTCTGCTATATACCTTGAATTGTTTTTTCCCCACAGAGGGAAAGCAAAAATGTATGGCTGTGTCATGCATAAAGCTTAAGTGGGTGGAGACATTTGGAAGGATTGTTCAGTCTTCCTTTGTTCTGTCATGTTTCATTTTGTTGTTGTTTCTACATCTTATTCTTAAATGAAACACACCAAAAAAAAAAAAAAAATTGTAACCATTTTCTTGTTTTACTTTCTCAAGTTTTTTAGAGACCTGATCTATATACAAAACCAGGGAGTAGAATATGTACTTAAAACTTTTGCCTGCTGTAGCCTGGCCCTCTGAACATAACAGTGATACTTAAATACTTGTCTCAATATTTCCTAATGTTGAGAACTAACATTTTTTAACAAAAACTATAATTGTTTATACTCCAGTGGTTTAACTAGAATCAAGTTCAAAATATTTTAATGGTATAAATAATTATGAGCCCTCTTTTCATTGTTAACTAGCTGATCTCCTCTTTTTAATTTCCCCCAAAATTTTAGGGAAAAATTGAGTTTATCATTAAAATCACACTTGTGTTTAAATACTTGTAAAATTTTCCTCCACATAAGTTATAAAAATTAAGGGATTAGCTGAGTTTGCAAATATAGTTCTTTATTTTCTTTAATTTACAGGTTTTTCTTTTATTTATTATTTTCAGCTATTACTCAGGCATGACCTTTTGTGATACATGCTCCCAACCCCTTTATACACACATTTACTTCTTTGAACCATAGGAGCTTTCTCTGACTTTCCACATTCTAGCCTCTGCTACACCTGTAAGTGTAGATTTGAAAATTTGGCAGAGCTTAATGGCTTTGACCAAGAATTTATTGGTTTTTGTTTTGTTTTTTTAGCTTGAATTATGTATATCAAAATGGGGAACTTGGAGCATTAGGGCCCAAGTTCTACATCATATCTAGCAGAGTTTGTTGGAAACAGTTAAAATTATACAGAGCCAATACCTCCTCATTCATTACTCTCAGTCAGAATAGGCACTTCTTATACATACTATCCACAAAGGGGATTCACTATTGAAAGGAATATTATGAATACCTGCATGTTTATGGGAAATTCCTTGTGCTCTTGGGGATTTGAGAGCAGAAGTCACTTGCTTTGGGATGAAATCTGGGGAAGCAGTGAGCCTGGCGGTGGAGTTGAGATGGCTGTTTGAATTGAGTTCTGGACCATTCTAGCCATTGAGAATGGTGTCATGAGAGCCCTGGCCAGTTTGGCTACATGGTTAGATCATCAGATCCCAGACTGAAGGGTCACAGGTTCAATCCCAAGTCAAGGGCACATATGTTGGTTGGAGGATTTAAAAAAATGTCATGAAAAAAGCAGAAAGTTTTCTATTTTATTCAAGAGTGGCATAAACTTGACAGAGCCCAGTATACTCATCTGACCTTGAGGTTGAGCATATGCAGGAGCACTAGACTAGAGCTGACTACTGAAGTCCAGGTGGGATGTATGTCTCTGAGGACAACAGAGTGGGCTGATGATGAATGAGAATCAGGTGCCATCTTCTCCCAACACCATAACATTATGTATCCTTATGCAGGCTTTATGCAACCTTGGGAACAGGTGGGGAGAACCCCTAGATAGACTGAAATTGGCCTCAATTGGCTGAGATTTTAGAGCTTTCCATATGGTGGAATATGGGCTTAAGATAAAAATTAAGTTATAGGAAGGCAAAATTGCATTTACTCCGCAATTGATCATGTGACTTGAAATTAACATCTGCTAGATAGTATTTCATTCATACTATTCATAGAAATGTTGATACCTGTTTTGTGGAAGATGCAGTGCTAGCACACTGAGACGGAAATTTTACTACAGAGACAATTAGATTGAAGGACAAAGTAATCTATTAAAATGCAGAAAGGATTTTATGACTTTTATTGTGCTTTCCCTCCAATATAAATTCTTAATTTTATTTTGACTTAAAATAACCTTTATAGTTAATGGTTTTGGATTAAAGGGATAATTATGTAGGTATGAAGGAGATAGGTAGAAAGTAAGTAGAGTTTTTAACACACACCTTCAATCATCCTTTTTCCCTTTTTCAGTCACATTTTTAGAGTTTATGAATAAAGGCAGAACTCAATTCCTGATGCATTGAAAGGAATGGAATGTTTAGACTCGTATCCAATAGGGCCCTGTCAAGGAAAACACCTTGCAGTGAAAATAGGACTCAACCTAACTCAGCAGACTTCAGCTCTGACACTCTCTGAGTTACACTTCAATCTTATTTTCCCCACACTCCCTGGGAGCACCCACTGACATATTTATAAAATAGCATTTCTAGACTAAGTCATGGCTTGCAGGTATATTTCATGAATCCTTAAACTTCCAACAAGGTGCCTCCTGAGCTTTTGCAGTGGGACATGAAGGTGGCCAAGGGGAGGTGGTAAGGAGCCATCTGCATAACTTTTCACCTGAGTAGTCACTTATTCAAAACACAAGAGGCCCAGTGCATGAAATTCATGCATGGGGGGGTAGTGTCCATCAGCCCAGCTGCACCCTCTCCAATCTGGGACTCCTTGAGGGATGTCAGACTGCCCCTTTAGGCCCAATCCCACTAGGCATTGTGACATTATTTTGAGTTAATAAAGCTATTGTAATAATCATAATTTGCATGCCTTTTTCCATATGAACAACTATAAACCTACTTTTGTCCACCCCTTTATGTGCTGTAAATAATTTTCTTCATCTCACCTTGCCTTTCATTTTCTTAATAATAACTTAAGAAAAATAGAGTCCAATATATTACTTTTTATGGTTAGTGCTTTTTTGGTATTTTCCTAAGAAATCTTTCTCTATTCTTTATTTTCTTTCAGAGGTTTTGGAGTTTTAGCTTTTTGTTTCCTTGTTTTGATCTATGCAGCATTTGAAGTTAGCTTTTGTGTCATGTGAGGTGTGGGTTGAAGTGTTGTTTTTTTTCAAATGGACATACAGTTTTTCCAGAAACATTTATTGAAAAGACTATTTCCCCCCATTTAATTATCTTGACAACTTTACCCAAATTAATTGGAAGTATAAAAGTGGTCTGCCATTGTTCCATTGATCTGTGTGTTTATACATGTTGATGTGTTTTGATTTCATTTTTAAAAATATATATATATATTATTGATTTTTAAAAAAAATATATTTTATTGATTTTTTTACAGAGAGGAAGGGAGAGATATAGAGAGCTAGAAACGTCGATGAGAGAGAAACATCTACCAGCTGCCTCTTGCACACCCCCTACTGGGGATGTGCCCGCAACTCAGGTACATGCCCTTGACCAGAATCGAACCTGGGACCTCTCAGTCCGCAGACCGACGCTCTACCACTGAGCCATACCGGTTTCGGCTTGATTTCATTTTTCCCCTCATTTTAATATACTATACTTCTTGTCATTTTAAGAATCAGGGCATATTTAGAAATATACTGTTCAATTTCCAAATATTTATGGAATTTTCAGACATCTTTTTGTTTTGGGTGTTTAATTCAATAGTGGTCAGAGAACATATTCTACATGGTGTCAGTTTCTTTTTATTTACTGATATTTACTGTATGATTCAGCCTGTGGTCTGTTTTAGTGGATGGTTCACAGCAATGAACAAGAGTGTGCATCCTTCTGTTGTTTGCTGGGGTCTTCTGTAATGCCAATATGTCTGGTCGGTTGGTAATGTTTCAGTATTCTATACCCTCACCCCTTTCATATACACTTATTTTTCCATCACTACTAGAAAAGTATTAAAGCCTGAAACCATTAGTTTTAGTTTTGTCTAGTTCTTCTCTAATGTCTACCATTTTCTTGGCTGCATGTAGTTTGAATTCCTAGTGTTAGGTACATAACACATTTAGAATGTTTGCTGTCCATAACATTTTAAAATTTTTCCATTATGAAAAACCCCATTTTTTTCTGGTAATATTCTGGGATCTGAGGAAACTTAAAAATAATTTATTAGTGTTTTTACTGTATACCTTTAGAAAATCCTTTTATCATTTACCTCCATAGGCTTTATTTGTAGTTAATTAATTTTTTTTGTACTTAATGGCTTTATATAGACAGTATTCTTTATAGACAGCCATATGGTGGGATATAGTGGATACTGTGCTATGTCACTCAAATCTCTTTCACTGAAAGAGTGATAGCCCCAGCTTTTGAAAGAACTGTGGCTGGTAGGCTTTCCATTTAAGCTCCTCCAAAAACTGCAACTGCTCCAGAAGTTTGCCTCATCAGACCTTTTGAGAAATTACATTTCAGGCTCCCATTGACATATCAGGAGAAGGTAAAACTAGTTTGGTTATTTTGCTTCCTTGTAAAATATGCTTTCTTTGGAATCACCTCTACATTCCGCCTTTGTTCTGAGGCTTCCATTAAATTCTATAGGAGATCAAATAATTATCTGCAAATGTTCCCGAATTTGAAGAGGTCCTTGCACTATTAAATGTCCTCGTCTACATTAATGAGTGAAGTGTGACCTTTATGTAAGTTTCATCTTGTTTGAAGTCTGAAACAGATTACAGGTGTTAATCTAGGAAGGGACATATTTTCTATAAAACGTAAGAAGAAAGTGTTCTTTAATGCTATGAAAACCAAATAAACTATTCTTAAGACTGAGCAAGATGAGAATTCCTACTACTTTTGGAGAGCAAGCTTATTGTCAACTGGATGGGAACAGCAGAGTTAAATGTGTACAGCTATTCTTTGCACATGAACTTGTCAGATATACCACACTGTTCTCCAGGGGCAGAGATCCTGAAGGAGCAGAGAGAGGCCAGGAGTATCTTTAGAACAGATTGTTTTTACTATGGAAATGAGGATTGTAAGTGGGGTGGCAAGGGAGAGATATTCCCTTTTGTACAAGATTTTATATATATATATATATATATATATATATATATATATATATATAATCTCACAAAAAACTAGTGAGATTAGAAAGATTAGAGAAAAATTTAATCTAAGACTTTTCCCATTAGAAGAAATATTTGGGGGTTATTATTGTTGAAAACAAAATGAAGAAAATCCTTTAATTCATAGCTACTCATAATGAAGACAATATGGGAGAAATTATAGTATCAAAACATTCCTTAAACTGAGAATTTTCTATATTTTTTAACATTTTGTCCTTGCATTTTGGGCGTCACCTTTGTTCTAATCTATAAGTTTAAAACACACTTTTAATAATACACTTAGTTGAAATTGTACTCTGTTCCAAATTATGCCCAATTTAACATTATCACAGTGTTTTTTAATGCAATGTACTCTACACCATGTTCCAAGTCATACTGTGCAGCACATCTAAGCAGCAGGAATGTCACAGTAAAAAAAAATAACATGGTCAAATTAGTTGGGGGAATACTGAGCTATGAAACTTTTTGAAAGTATTTCAACTTTGAATATAAATTGTGAATCACCTAGCATATTCAAAACTTACTTGACTGCTAAACTTTCTTTTGTAGTCTACTTCATGGGACCATTTTCTTTGTATTGTGCTTTGGGAAATAGTATTTTTCATCTTTTAAAATTATTTCATATACATATGTCATTTTATTCCGTCAAAATTGTCTTCTCAGGTTGGCCCTAGTATCAGAATATGAGCGATGAGAAAATTGAGGTGTGAGGTAATCGCATTGGATTTAAGTCACACGTCTAGAGAAAGCTAGGAGGTGAAC
Organism: Pipistrellus hanaki; assembly: GCF_964339955.1. Lineage (NCBI taxonomy): Eukaryota > Metazoa > Chordata > Mammalia > Chiroptera > Vespertilionidae > Pipistrellus > Pipistrellus hanaki. The sequence goes on from NC_140512.1 coordinate 33,067,571, forward strand.
TTGTCTTCTGATTCCTACTTCATTAGCCTTTCACTATGGTGTTATTTCTTAAGTATAATGCTGAGTTCATGTATACAGATCAATACAATCAATTGAAAAATGAGATTTTCATCTCTTGGATGATTAGTAACTTTGAGCATGTTTTCATGTCTCTTGGCCTTCAGTATGTCCTCTTTCAAAAAGTGTCTATTTAGGTCCTCGCCCAGTTTTTTTTATTAGATTGTTTATCTTTCATTTGTTAAGTTGTATGAGTTCCCTATAAATTTTGGAGATTAAACCCTTATTGGATAAAACATTGGCAAATATGTTCTCCCATGCAGTGGGCTCATTTGTTGTTTTGTTGGTCGTTTCTTTTGCTGTGCAGGAACTTTTTATTTTGATGTAGTCCCATCTGTTTATTTTATCATTAGTTTCCATTGTCCTAGGAGCTGTAATATTTAAGATATTGCTAGGACATATATCTCATATTTTGCTGCCTATGGATTCTTCTAATATTTTTATGTTTTCCTGTCTTACGTGTAAGTCCTTTATCCGTTTTGAGTTTATTTTTGTGTATGGTATATGTTGGTGGTCTATCTAGTTTCATTTTTTTTTTTTTGCATGTATCCCAACACCATTTATTAGAGAGACTGTCTTGACTTCATTGTATGCTCTTGCCTTCTTTGTCAAATATTAACTGAGCTAATGTCTTGGATCAATTTATGGGTTCCCCGTACTATTCCATTGGTCTACATGCCTCAAAAATTTAAAAATGGAACTCCCACTTAACCCAGTAATCCCACTTCTAGGAATCTATCCTAAGAAATCAGAAACACCAATCAGAAAAGATATATGCGCCCCTATGTTCATAGCAGCACAATTTACAATAGCTAGGATTTGGAAACAGCCTAAGTGCCCATCAGCAGATGAGTGGATTAAAAAACCATGGCACATCTACACAAGTAAATACTACATTGTTGTAAAAAAGAAGGAACTCTTACCATTTGCAGCAGCATGGGTGAACCTGGAGAACATTAAGCAAAAAAAACAGTCAAAGAAAGATAAATATCACATGATCTCACTCAGTTTTTGGAATATAATAAACAGCATAAATTAATGAACAAAAATAAACCCAGAGACACAAAAGCTTCAAGTAGACCATCCAAACTCAGAGGGAAGAGGGGGAAGGGTAAGAGATCAACCAAAGGACTTGTATGCATGCATAAAAGCATACCCATAGACACAGACAGTGTGGGGGGTGGAGGTGAGGGCATGTTCTGGGGGGTAGGAATGGCTGGGGAGAGGTCAATGGAGGGAAAAAGGAGACATATGTCATACTTTAAACAATAAAGAATTAAAAAAATAAATATTTTTGATATATATTTTCTCTTACTGGATTGATGAAGTAGCTTAGAGTCATGAAAAAAGGATTGAATTATAATGTTGTGCACCAAATAGTTTCCTTGAGCCTGAATCTAGTTCATGTCTTTGATTTTGAGATAAGGCATGGAGGTGGCATCAATTTTTTAGAAAAACTGTGGAATGATGAGAATAGAATATCACCCTTTTTTATAAGTATTAGAAAATGTTTTCATTTGATATTTGAAGATGACTTGTTCATTGATACATTTTTACACTAACATTGGTGAAAAACTACTATATAAGAGGTTCTCTATTGAAGATTGTAAAGCAAGTGACCATGAATCTGATCCTGATTTTTAAAGTGCTATTTCTTGTGAAATAGGAATGGAATAACTTGGAAATTCAACCTCTCTAAAAAGTGATTTTATAACTTCAGTGTTAAGGGCTTTACCCATACAATCTTTATCTTCTACTCATAACAGTTTGTGGGTCAGATGTCCCCATTAGTAGAAGCTGGGATGGTAAAAAAAAATTAGCCTGGAGGAAAGATTTTTATTTTTGAACAATTTTTAAAACTTTAGCTGATATTTAAAAAGTTCTCTGTTTCAGGCCCTTTCCATAAAGATATTTATATTTATATTTGTAATGAGTGTTTTTGCCCAGAGTTGCTACTTACTAGTAGCTGAAAATTGTATGGAAATGCAATGGGATTTAAATCTGTTTCTGAGATGATCTATGTCCAAGTAAGTCCTGTAAATTCAACACCCCAAAGCCTATATTTAGCTCAAATATCTGTTTCCACTGTTCTTCTGCAGGAAGGAGCATCTCATTTGGGATTCAAGTTCTTTCAGAGAGAGAGGAAGTAGCTCATATATTTTTGAAGATTTGACATCTTTTTGAGGCCAAAATACAGACAATTGTGTTAACATTTAATTATTTATAGCATTAATTAGTTGAGGAGGATGGGTTGCACACTCAGAACTGTGTTGACTTGACTTCACAATGAGTATATTTAAAGCCAGGTTAGTTTTTGTTAGATAAATGGGAGGTGGAAATGGAAAGTAGGGGGAGTTTGGGAAAGGCCCTGTCATGGATTTGCATTTTAAGCTGTTTTGGTTTCACTTAGTGCAAATCATTTTACTTCTCTTGAGCCTCAGATTCCTGGCCTTTGAAATCAGAGTTAGTAATACCTCCCTCCTATGTTTATAAGGATTAAATAAGATAATGTTTGTAAAGTGACTTACCATGGTGCTTTATACATAGTGGCCACTTCACAAATACTAGCTGCCATTATTGATTTTATTGTTTAACTTGAGAATTCAAATGTAATGTTAAGGAAAATACAATATTGTTTCTTAATCACAAGCAAATGGGCTTCTAAAGGTCCTTGAGTCAAAACTATTCATAAATTATTCTTGTTTTCACTACCTCTGTTCATTGTCCTTACATTCACCTTTAGTCTATCAGTAGCTCTAAACCACTTGCATATTAGATTTGACAAGGGAGCTGCGGACTTTAAGAATCAATATGGGGCCAAAACCGGTTTGGCTCAATGGATAGAGCGTCGGCTTGGGGACTGAAAGGTCCCGGGTTCTATTCCGGTCAAGGGCATGTACCTTGGTTGCGGGCACATTTCCAGTAGGGGGTGTGCAAGAGGCAGCTGATCGATAACTCTCTCTCTCATCGATGTTTCTAACTCTCTATCTCTCTCCCTTCCTCTCTGTACAAAAATCAATAAAATATATTTAGGAAAAAAAAAAAAAAGAATCAATATGGGTACTCAGACCCCCACCTCACACCACTTACATTAGTATCTCTAGGATGGAGCCTGTACATCAGTAGTTTTTAAAAGTTCCTCAAGTGAGGTGCAGCCATAGATGAGAAACTTTGGCCTACAGTCCCTAGCTCCAAGACTGGTTCATCATTTACATAAATTATTTTCAATAGGACAAAATATTAAGGAAATTAGTGACATCTTAGACTGTAACGGCTAATCAGATTCTCTAAATCTCGATTACAGTATGAGCAATATTAGGAACCAGCAATAAAGTCAAGTTTAGAAAATTTACTTAATAGGACATTGGAAGTACAAGAACTGTAAGGAGACAGGGAATTGTCAGTTGGAGATACACTGAAAATATAGGTTACTGATTACAGATAAGCCCTCTATCTTACTATTATTAAAAAATATCGTGATCCAATCTCAACCAAGGCTGACCTCAAACAAAACTTGAACTGGTGACAACAAGCTCTGGGGCTTTTATATGGTTGCATAATTTTTTTCTTCCTTTCTATAAATCATCTGCTTGGAGGTTGATTTGGAGTGTTCTACTTAGCCAGACTGAGAAAAGGAAGAGGCATATTCCACTATCGGATCAATTTGGAACTGACCAGGTGCTCCACTTGTATAACGTAGCCAAAGTTTTCTTTGTCTCTTAAGCCTGGATTTAATCAGTGTTTGTGATCATATTAACACCCCCCAGCCAGTCAGCAGTAGTGGTGGTCATTTAGGGTATTAATCTTTAGGTATTAATCTTATATTGGAGTTATAAATCTGGGCATTCTTAGGACTCTTGTGACAGTAATTTCAATATGGATAGTAAGTGATTTTTTTTTTTTAATTCTCATATGGTTTAGACAGCTGTAATTTTGTATAAAACTTGTATATATTTGATGACTGAAAGAACACATTTCTCTTTCTAGATACATAACATATTATAGTGAAAGTATACATAAATGTATAAATTCTATCTAGATGGCATGTGTAGATAGAATGCATTTCTCTGTTTCTAAAAACTATAAAGCTATAGCTAATATCACTCTTTATTATTCCCTCTGCAAAGATTATATATTGGTCACAATATTAGTAAAAATATATTATGTACTACATTGTACATGAACTGAGTAAGAAAAGAACTATTTGCTTTGCTAGAATCTATATAACTTTTGGATAATTTGGATTGACTATGTTGTACTAAAAAGTATGCAAATAATCTGGTTTCTACTTTCATTGTTCTTTATATCTGACTGAGCCATTTCTTTGACAATATGATTTTATATGGTCGATCCCCTTCTTGTTTGTGTAGTCTTGTCTCACCAGACTGCATTCCCCTCTGCTTCCCATAAAGCAGTAGATTCTACTACCACATTGAGAATATACAGGCGTGGACAAAAGTAGGTTAAATTACCAGCCATCATTACCTAGAAAATAAATCATAAGTAAGGATATGAAATAATAGCAAATAGTACAATAATCTATACTAATAAAAGGGTAATTATGCTAATTACCGGATAGACCAGACATCTTCCGGTCATCCAGACCCCCTTCTGGACAAAGTCATGGTGGCAGGTGCCGAGGCAGAGGTTGTTAGGCCTGCAGGGAGGGTGGTTAGGGCGATCAGGCAGTCAGGCAAAGGCGGGTAGGGGCAATCAGGGATCAGGTAGGCAGGCAGAAGTGTTAGGGGCAATCAGGCAGGCAGAGTGGTTAGAGGCCATCAGGCAGGCTGTCAGGTGAGCAGTTAGGAGACAGTAGTCCTGGATTGCAAGAGGACTGGCAGTTGAACATTCCCCCAAGGAGTCCCAGATTGGAGAGGGTACAGGCTGTGTTGAGGGACCATTCCCCCCTCCCCCAATGCATGAACATTGTGCACCAGGCCTCTAATTAATAAATAATAACAAAGATATACTCTGTTTCCTGTACCTACAACTATTTACCTACTGTATCTTACATGCTTAATGAATTTGAATTGAATTGAATTATGCCACTCAATGTTGCTCTCACTAAATAGTGGTTTCCATGCTGTTAATTTATTTGAAAAGGAAAGCTGTTTTCTTTTTACAGTATATCTTTTTATTATAATTGTACTCGGGATGTGTTAAAAGAATTTCATACATTTTAATGGTATACTCAATTTGCTTATTATAATGGATTGTATTTAAAAGGAGAATTTTGTTCATGAAGATAGCTTAGTTTTATTATATGGACTTTTTAAGACTAATTTTATTAAAAATATTAAATGCAACTTGGAAGAAATAGAGCACACACTGTAGGAAGAAATAGAGTACACACTGTAACTTGCCTCTGTCCACAATGAATTTTAAAGCAAAATATATTGGTGTATTAGGAGGCATCTTTTGGTCTAGTTTTGTTTTTAAAAATTAAAGAAATTCCTGTTACTTTTTGAAATATTGTTGTTGCAAATTACCTCATGAACAGTCAGTAAAAATTATTCAGATTTATTGTGAGTACATTTGTATATTTGCTTTTTTTAGTATAAACTTCTCAAATGCTCATAATTGGGTATTAATAAATATAGTTAAATTTCCAGTCTTTTATCTACTCTTTCTGTCTTTGCAAGCTGTTGTCCTCTTAACAACAGAATAAGGAAAGTAAATTAGTGTAAAGTTTTTGAAGGGCAGTTTGGAACTCTTTACTGAAAGCCTTTAAAAAGGTTCATAAATTTTGGCTCAGAAATTCTTCATAAGAATTTATCCTTAGGTGGTAATCAAAATTCCATAGAAAGATTAATGTACAAGGTCCTTTATTACATCTTTTAACATGCAAGATCATCATGTAAAATGAAAAAGAAAAAAGGTTAAATGTCTAATAACAGAGCTGTTAAATAAATTATGGTATATCCATGTTGTGGGGTACTATCTGCTTTTAAAATTCATACTGTCAAAGAGTATTCCATGGCGTGAGGAAACCTCATAGTATAATGTTTCCTGAAAAAGTCAGCAGTGCAGGCTGCCTGTATCATAGAGTCCTGGTTGTTGTGAGATTGTGGTAGCAAAACAGTGAGTGTGCCATTGTGCGTTTCAGTACATTCAGAAGGAAATGTACTTAAAGTTAGAGATCAGTGCTCGCTGGTTACACAATGAATAATTAAAAATGTCTTTCTTATACTTGTCTATTTTTTAGTTACTATGTATAATTTTGCTATTAGAAAAACGTTACAAAAGCCAGTGGTCCCTGTATAGCTAACAAAGATAGGAACAAGCCCCAAAGACCAACATTTAAAAGCACCATGTTTTGTTGGTCACTAGGAAAACAGTCTGCAAGGTGACTGACTGCTCCATAACCAAGAGAGCAGATCATCCCAGTCAAACAGGGAAAGATGAAAGATAGTCAAACCTTCGCTGACCCCATGCCGACTCAAAGGCTTTGAGTCCTCTCTGTTATCCTCAAGTTCAACAGCCTTGGCAGCAGCACATGTTTGATTCAGATCAAACAACAGAAAAGCTGATGTAGTAAAGTTATAAATACCATAATGTAAAAAAATAATATAAGCTTTTCAGAAGCAATTGGCAATAAACATCATGAGCCTTAAATATGTTCATATTTTTGGACTTAATAATTTCAATGCTGAGGCTAAATCCTAAAGCAATTAAAGTTGAGCACATCTTATGTATAAATATGTTTAGTGAATAATTTTTTTCAAAGTAAAAATATTATATGGGAGCCAAATATCTAATAGGGGAATCATTATATTTATTATAGTGTATTTGCTCGAGGGACAATTGTGAAGATATTAAAATTATGACAATGATTTTTAAAATGCTTAATATATATTAAGTAAAAAAGCAGGGTGTATCAATGAATTTACATAAACAGTTTTAACAACTTCACATAGAGGAACCCTGTATAGAAAAAAGAATGGAATAAAGTATGCTCAAATGATTAGTATGGTTCTACTTGGAGGTGGGCCAATGAGTCATTTTATTTTACTTTTCTATATATTCCAAAGTTTTTTTCTCTAAGTACCCTTTTATAAGGCAAAATAAACATGGCTGAAAAAGATGGTGTCAGAAAAAAACTTATATGATTTTAGAATGAAATATTCCCAGCCTTTAAAGGATGCTCTCAAATGTTCCATGTCACCTTGAGTATGACTTAGTTCTTCCAGTGGATCTGTCTCCATCAGTCCCAAGGCAAGAAAAAATCTACAAATAAGGTTCATGCTCCCAGAAGTCCACACCTGGATCGCCATTTATCTGCCGGTGGTATGGGAAGTAGTATGAGGAGGGGTGGGACTTAGAACACCATTCAATAAGAAAAAAAATTTGTTTGAAAATGAGTTTGGTTGAGAGGTTTCATTTGAATTCTCTGAGACAGCTGTGTGGGAAAATCTCTGCATAAGAAGTAAGCAGAAAGGCAGGGAGAGGCGAAGTGATGAGAACACAGGGATCTGTGAAGAGAATGTGCAATGACACTTTCCTTGTCATGGCATAGCCAAGGGAATATTAAGAGCCGAACTACAAAGAATTTTAAGAGCTGAACTACAAAGGATTCAATTCTTGTTTGTTCATGCTGCTGTGATATAACCTCATCCATGGACTCAGATCTCTAGTAAAAGCCAATTGCAGACGTAACCTTACATTAGTGGTTGTTGTGGAGAATGAAAGAATCGGAATGCTTTCTCCTAGGGAGTGGCTCAGTGAAGGAAAGGGATAATATATATATGGGGCAGAAAGACCAACTGAACTAAGAGGCAAGAATAACTTGAAGCCAGTGATGAGTAGGTGGGATATAAGCCCGCCAAGAATTCCAAGAGAGATTGAGAGATACCCTTTCACATTTGGTTTGTAATAATCCATTTTATTTGGCATTTCGAAGGTCAAGGTGATACCAGTTGACATACTATTTATAGTTGTAAAGGGTAGAATTTATTGTATTATCCTGGGAAGTCAGTAATGATCCCACTGCTAATGAGTAAAATCAGAATGGCTAGATCCTCTTGCCACTGCCATTTTTCTTTTACATAAAAAGAGGTTTCTATCATCACAGAGATAGGGGAGTTTATTTTCTAAAGTTCATTCATTCATTCAACAATATTTTATGCTGTACATCAGACACAGTTATAGGCAGTTGGATTACAATAATTAACATAAATACCAAAAGCCCTGTTCTCATTGGACTTACAACTACTCTACAATTAAAACCTCAAAGAAAAATAAAATACAAAAAAAAAAGGGAAATGCAAACAGACAATTTCATTGCACTTTAAATGCCCATTTTAGAAGAGAGTGATTATTTTGAAACAACATTTCAAGGATTTTACCAGGTCTGGGAAGATGTTAATGTTATATTTCTGCAGCTTCAAGTTATGTTGAACTTTTGCTACCACGTGACATAAGATTTGGGGGTTCTAGAGTTTGGGGCCAAAAGAGAGTTGTAGCCATTTTTCTTTGATCTACAGAATGGCTGGACTGAGAATGATTCTCTAGAAAAAATTTACTTCACATTCTGGTTGCTAAACAGTGGAAGTACTAATAGATATGGATAAGAGATGAGCTATGGAGCTAAACAGTGAAGATGCTGGTCAGAATGGACCTCATAAAATTTTGGGTTTTTTTTTCTCTTAATATACTGATTTCATTTATTTTCAAGCCAAATGGTCAGAACACATGATTAGAAGTCTCTTGATGTCATGTTGAGAATTGGCTGTCACTGAATCATTGCAGTATAGCAACTGTAGACATACAGTTGCATACAAAACAGACATACAGAAGCAAAATCCAACAAGATTGGATTTTAGAGATTGTATGTTTTTGTGACTATTTGGTCACAAGTATTTCATATGGCCTTTATTAGGGAAAAGAAGAGTAGTGGTCTTATTATGCTCTGGAAAAAAAGATTCAATGGTAAAATGAGTTTGGTAAGCCATTTCCATCATGAGGTTCCCAATGCATATTGGTTCAAAGAGGCCCCTAAGACATCCAACAGTAAAGAAACATTTTTACCTTTGCTTAGTCATGAGATTTAATAAATTTTTTGACCATAAAATCTGATTTAGTTTGATATTTTCTTGTTTCAAGAAACATCAATTATTATCCCATGAATATATTTTGAAAATGTTACTCCAAAATGGTTTTATGTTTAAAAGATATATTTTGAAGATAATTTGAAATACATAAATGGTAAATAAAGCTGTATTTGATAGACACTAACAAACATAAACAAAATATTTTTGAGGTCTATGTGGTTATTTTTTTCTTTTGAAAGTCAAAATGATTTGAAACTGGCAAATAGGTTTCTAGGCCATACGTGGCTGATAGCAATTTGTTGCACAAATTTGCACTGGTAGATAATCGAATTTTTATCACTCATTACAAGCTGATTATCCTCTTTGAAGATGCTCTACTTTTCCCCAACTTTGCATCTGAGGCACACATTAGCTGGGCAATTGCTTGCAGTTTTTGTTTTCTATTCTCTAGCTTTTAATGCCATTTGAAGATCCAAAAACTTTTTAAGAAGCAGTAAAGCAAGAAAGCACTATCCTGCTTGCTAAAAGAAAATAAAACCATGTTCAAGGTATGCTTATTCCACCAATTTCATGGATGCTAAAATCCATGAATGGGCTCCATCTCAAGGCCATCTTGAGCAGAATTGCACTGCTTTGCATCTAATGTTGCAAAAAGACTCCACCAGGGAGTCTTTTTTTCTTGGGAGAGTACTTCTTATTACAGATGAGCAGCAGAATTTCCCAAGATTAGCAAATCTCTGTAATGACTTGGGTTTTAGACACCTGACAGGATATGCAAATACCACCCAAACTGCCTCTCTGAAGGAGTAAGAGCATCCGGTGAGCAAAATAAAATAGGCTTTGCCTGTTTACCTCCGCTGCTAATTAAAATGTTATAATTACAAAGCTAATAAATTTAGATGTTTTTCTACATAAGATTACTACCTTTTCTTATTAAAATACTAACCTTTTAAAACCACTACTTTTTCATTTGTACAGAAAGACCATTTGTTCTAGACTAAAGTTCATCTGAAAGGCTGCATTGTGAAAATTAATATCAATAATAAGCTTTCTAAAAATAATCCTTTAAAAGAAGTCAGCTTGAAAGTGAGACCCAAACAGCTTTTACTTACATTTTAATCATATAGGAGACCCAAAGTGAGATTGTTAGAGGTATCAGCTATCAAAATCAAACAAAGATTAATTTAATATACATTAAACTGACATGTATTGATCTTATATTATGGGTTAGACATTATGATAGATGTTGGGAAGAGAGAAAGCAAGTCATACTCTCTTTTCTAAAGAGGGTACAGTCAAGTAGAGGAGAACATACTGTAAATAGGCAACTAGGCATTGCCCAGTCCTAGAGTCGGGAGGGAATGGCAACCTGTGACTATTTCCAGAGGAAGTGAATCTGAATGAGTTTTCAGAAGTGACTGATAGTCAGGTCTGGTGAGCTGAAGGGAAAGGGTATCCCAGGTAGAATGTACAATATGTGCTGTGGGACAGGGTGAGAAGGAAACACGTTGAGTGAGAGGGATTGGCATGGGATGAGGCTCAAAAGTGGGAAGGGCCATATCACAAGGAACCTTGTATTCCAGGCTAAAGAGGTTTTATCCCGTAGTTGGTGAGGGTCATTGATAAATCCTATTTGTGGATCTCACTGGTTGGACCCTAACTAGCACATAGTTATGGTTAGGATGGGTGGCATTCAACGTATTATTAGGTGATAGTGGTGTGTGTGTGTGTGTGTGTGTGTGTGTGTGTGTGTGTGTGAGAGAGAGAGAGAGAGAGAGGGGGAGAGAGAGAGAGAGAGAGAGAGAGAGAGAGAGAGAGAGAGAGAGAGAGAGATTATAGAACTCAGTGATGGAGGAATTTGTGGGGCTTAGTAGTTGAGCAGTGGTGGCATTAGTGAAGAATGTTGCTATTAGACAGACAAGCATACTATAATGCTAGTAGTTACAGGTAGTGTGTGTGTGTGTGTGTGTGTGTGTGTGTGTTTAATTAGAAAAATTGACCATATAGAGCTAAGGGTCAGAGATTTTCTCTGCTTGTTCAAGGAAAGAATGGTGACTGTGTTGAGACAAGAACATGGATGCCCCTGGGAGGTAAAAATGCCTCTTCTCCTGCTTATATCAATCTTTCGTGTTTGACAGACTTGTTTTACTTCTTCAATCATTTACCTATTTTATGTACTTCCAGTTTTATTTCTTTCCATAATGTAATTTTTCCCAAAGTGAAATGTGCAGCTGATTATGGAGTCAAAACTTGTGCTAAGAGTCTTTCACCTTTATTAATCAATTGCTCAGACATTTACCTTCAATTCATTCCTCATAGACCTCTCAGTTTCTTACGCATTTAAAATAATTTTCACCCTTTAATATAGATGAGAGAGAGAGAGAGAGAGAGAGAGAGAGAGAGAGGGAGAGAAAGAAAGAGAGAATAAAACAGTGACCTTTTAATTTATAATACATATGATATAACTTACTTAAAAATGTTAATTCTGCTTGGGCCCCAGGTTATTTTAGTATTCCAGTAATGAATTTTGAGATACCAAGTGTTATTTAGATATAAGGAACAGAACTCAATTTAAAAGTAAAAAGAAAAGGTGATGTGTGTGTTTGTGTGTGTGTGTGTGGGGGGGGGGTGTTTTGAAACATTCTGGAGTTGGACTGCAAACTCAGGGTCAGGAATTGCTGGCAGACACTGTGAGCTACCAGAACCAGGAATTGGAAAGTTAATTGTGCTGATTCTTCCTTCTTGACTCTATGGTCTCTTAGCTGCTCCTCACCATGTGCCTGTTTCAATTCTCCTGTGTCTAAAGACTGACCCTGTTTAGATGTAAACTGGAGGTCCCAATCTGGACTAGAGGCAATCTCTTGAGTCCCAATCCCAAGGAAAATAGCTAACAGGTTCATCTTGAGTTGACTGTTATATTAGGTTACATGGACCAGTTGCCCACTCAGTGGGAGCATTGATCATGATGCCTGAGAAGAGAGAATGGAGAGGATCTCCAAGAATGAAATGTAGGGCAGGAAGAAAATAACTGGTACCAATGAACCTCATTCCTGAACCTGCTGCTACTCTCCCCTCTAGGAGCATCTAACAAATTTCAACTTAACCCTAAGTTCCAACTCTTTAATTTAGATGCTAATGAGCAGTGGAATGACCCAACCATGGACATGAATAAGGAAAAGGTGGAGAACAAAGGTCTAAGGGGAAACTCATGAAGAAATTAATGATCCCTTAAATAACCCAACACTACCTGGAATATGTGTGACCTACTTTCTGCAGGGCAAAAGGGCTCACTCTTCTTCCCAAAGTATTGGAGTGGTTACAAGGACCTGAATTTTCTCCTGCCAAAGTAGAACAAGCTGAATTAGTTCTATGAATCTTTTTTTGAAAACTGCTTGGTACTTAACCTCTCCTCACCCTCTGCTAGCAATTCAGAAGTGGTTATTTGTCTTGTTTCTATTTGGGCTGTTTTATTCTTTTTTTCTATACTGCTTTGCTTCCTTAAAAATAAGGATGTAAGTGTCCCTAGAAACAAATTGTGTAAAATTGAACCCTCCATGCCTTTTTCTGTGGATAAAAGCTTTCTGGAATTTTTTCCTACTTTTAGTATTTGGTTAAGGATAAGGATTATAGGTACAAGAACATTTTCCTTCCTCTTGGGGGAATCAAGGATTATACATGGGAGTAAAGAATAATGGTCTTCTCCTCACACCACTTTAGCTTCAGGTGAAATAGCAATAGAACTGCTGGGCAGGCACAACCATTGTGATGCTGAAGTATTGGTTCAACAATGAAAATATACAAACTAGTTTCCAATGGGTTTGTATAAGTGTATTTTGACATATCATCTCATTTCAGAAACTACCTTCCCTAAATGATACTCTCTCCATTTTATAGTTGTCTGCGTTGACACTGCAGAAAAATAAGGAGAGATACTTTAATTTTTTAAAGAGAACATTCACTAACCTAAATCAATGTTTTTCAAACTCCTGATGCAGAGATATGTCTGAAGCATTAAAAATCCAAGAGTGAGGCTGATTGACCCATTTCTTTGAACCAAAGGAGCTCCATAATCTTGAGTAATTTTATAATCTATATGGAAGTAGATCACTATCGTTCACTGGTCAGTTCATTGACCACATTTTCTGTTACCTTTTTTTTTTTTCCTTTTCAAGTCAACAACATACTTCCAACCCCCTAAAAGCTGCATCCTAAAACTGCTAATTCAATAATATAACTTTCTGACCCAGATCTCCTCTTTTTCCAATGTATTTGTTCAGTAACTCTCATGATGCCTCTTCTTAGGTCTTTTCAGTCCTTTCACCCCCTGCTTCATTTCCCAGCTCACCAGCTCTCTCCTTTCTTCACTACAAATCCCAAGGCCTATCACATCAAAAATCTCTCATTAATTTCATAATTTCATCTTCCCTTTCCTTTTGTAACACCTCTCTAGCAGACTCCTATTCCTGGATGAACAGAACTATCTGCTTTATTTGTACTATTGCTCAGGAGCACAAAGAGAAAATATTACAATAAAACAGGCTGCTGCTTCTATAGAGTCATGGCTTTGAAGTTCAAGTTGACTCTTAGGTATTGTTCAGCAACCTGGGTACATTTTTCTGACCAACCATGTCACTCTCCACATTGACATTTCAACGGGTCTCACTCTTCTCAATTTAAAATTTCATGTCCACTGTCTCACTTTCCTCAGTGTCAGCATATTATTTTACTTTCTATTTACAGAGACAAAAAAATGATAGGAATAAACAAAAGAGAACCCATTCTCAAACATAGCTGGGCTTCTACACATTACCTCTCCTCCTGTTATAGTGGAAAAACTAGCACTCCGGGTGCTCCTATTACGACTTGAGAAATTCTGTCATCTTAGAAACTGAATTCTTTATTATTCTTTTTAAATAATCTAATCTCTTCTCCTAGATTATTCAGAGTGACAATTAAGCATGATCAAATCACCATCACAAAAACATCAACAAATAATCTTTTGTAACATATCTTCTCAGAGGAATTGTTCATACTCACTGTCAAATACTTAACAGGTAGAATTGAATAAATGAATAAATTATTTGAAAATTGATAATTTAACACAAAATATTTAAAAGCATTGAATGAATATTTATGATGGTCCTACTGTACTGTACTAAATGACGGAGATATGGAATATGTAGCCACATTCTCTCTCTATTCTGATGGGCTTGCTGTCTAGTCAGGAAGACTAGCAAATAAACAAATGTTAACAATACAATTTGATATGTGCTATATGAAGGTGTCTGGGTCTATGAAAGCATGTTCATAAGCAATTAAAATTTTCAAACAGTAGCACAGTAGTTTTTACACACAGTATTAAATTAAGACAAATGTGTTTTTAAGTTAAAAATAGAATAAAGTTCTAAAACAAAACAAACAAAAAAACAACTCTAGCATAGTGTGTCCACAAGTTTCAGATAAATTCCACTTTGTGAGATCTTCGAATTTGGGCCAGAAATTGCACAGGGATTTGAATTGTAAGCAGTACACTGCTTTAAAAGTCTCTGCTTGACCATGAACTCTTTTTCATATTTAAATAAAGCCTTAAAAAAAAAATTACCACTATTTCTTTATTCTAGAGTGAGTCCCTGGTTTTGGCCCATAGTTCCTAAATTTCTGTTCAGTTTACCAGCTTTGGTGAACTTTTTTGTATAACAACAAACTCCCCAGGCAGAACAATTAATTACACTGTATTAAAAAAATTACCTGAAGCCATTGGGAGATGTATGAAATCACATAGTATTTGTGATCAGAAAGAGTAAATATATGGATAAATTTAAATAGTGAATGATCAGAATATCTTATGGAGTTTACAAATGTGTACATACTGATATGTTTGTGAGTATGTGCATTTGTAAAGTAATATTTAAAACTTAGATTACCAATAATTGCATCAAATGTAAATGGTCTAAATACTAAGTGAAAAACATTGTCAGAATAAACAAAAATATTAAAATCATTTAGATGTTGCTTACAAGAGAATAACAAATTTAAAGTCATGGAAAGTTGGAAGCAAAATGTAAAATTCACTAACCTAAAAAGGTTAATATTGTAATCCAATAATTATAAATGGTAGAATTTTAAGGTAAGACACATTATAGAGATAGAGATATAATTTACAGTAAAAAATGATTAATGCATCAAGAAGATATATTATTCTATATTTGTGTACCTATTAACATATTTTGAAAGCATAGGAGGCAATAACATGTGGAGATACAAGTTATTTGTATATATTATATAAAATATACTAGGGGATCCCTTAGCCCAGTTTGCCTCCTCTCATAGTTTGCCTCCCACCCTTGAGGGCTCCCAATCAGGGGAAGGCAATCCCCCATCACACCTCTGCTGCTGCCACTGCTGGCAGCACAAGCCTTGGCTGGCCCTAGTTACCTGAGCCTCAGGCGGTCCTGGGTGGCTTGGTAGCCACCTTCTGAGGCTTGCCTGTGCCTCAGCTGGCCCTGGGTGGCAGGGAGTTGAGGGACCTGGGGGACTCTGAAGACAGGCATGCAGCAAAGGGGACTGGGTGCTGCCATCTTGTGGCTGTGGGCGCTGCCATCCTTGAGGGTGGGGAACTCAATTAGCATATTCCATACTTATTGGCAGTGGGCGCCACCCTCTTTGAGGGCAGGGAAGTCAATTAGCATATTTCCTCCTTGTCTGTGGGTGCTGCCTTTGCAATGGTATGAAGGTCAATTAGCATATTCTCTCTCTATTAGGATAATTACATATTACATAAATAAATACACACTTAAACACAAAAATATATGTGTGTGTATGTTATGTTTTGCAACTAATAGCATGTTCTTCCAGGACATTTGGAAAATCTATTGAACAAAATAAACTGTTGAATATAAGATATCTAGAGACATAGAAGCACTGAACAGACTGTCAGATATCAGAGGGAAGGCAGGTGGGAAGAGATCAATCAAAGAGCTCGTATGCATTTATACATAACCCAAGGACACAGACCAATAGTGTGGCGAAGGCCTGGGGTGAAGGGAGGGCAGGCTATAAGGAATCAATGGGAGGGGGAAAAAAGACACATGTAAAGCTTTTAACAATAAAGATTTTTAAAAAATGTAAATCCTGTGTCGCACTATATACAAAAACCACTTGAAGATTATAGATAAAAATATGGAAAGTAAAAAAATATAAGATAGCATATTTATGATCTTTGTGTATACATAGATGTCTTAAATAGAACAAAAAAAAAAACCCTGCTTAAACATCTAGAAAAAGAAACCTATTACACTTCTGCAAAACTAGGACTTTTTTTTCACTTTTAGAAGCATGGAACAGACTGGAATCTCAGAGGGAAGGCAGGTTCTAAAAGAACAAAATGCCTTTAGGGAATATGTAATATGTATTTGTAGACCTGAAGCCATTTCTTTACCTGGAATGTTTTGTGTTTAGCCCTGCTTTAAAAAAAGTAAAGACACCATACTTCCAAGATGGCTTACAGCCAGTAGACATGACTTTGGCGGTTAGAATAGTTTTGCCTTTATTTGCTTGGGAAAAACCAATTTAGAAAAATAATAAGGCCCTTCTTACAAGCCATAATTACCTTGCTTTGCAACCCTTGCTATTTCCTGGTTGGCTCCTAGGCAGACTAAAACCCAGCAGCAATAAACAGACTAATCATTTTCCTATACTGAAGCCTCCGTCAGGAAACTCATTAATCTCATCTGTGTCAAAAGCAAATATCTTCACAGTCCTCCCTGCTTTGCCTTTCAGGTGACTCGGAGCACCTGGTTGCCAATTGCTAGCTGACGATAATTAGCTTTCAATTATCACCAGTTACATTTTCACCTGT
The DNA here is from genome assembly GCF_964339955.1 of Pipistrellus hanaki. Lineage (NCBI taxonomy): Eukaryota > Metazoa > Chordata > Mammalia > Chiroptera > Vespertilionidae > Pipistrellus > Pipistrellus hanaki. Next base: position 33,084,536 of record NC_140512.1, read on the forward strand.
TCAATTTGCAAATTCCTGAATTTTTTGGCTTGCCCTGTTAACCAGTTCTGACCTCTTCTGTCTTCCGTACACCTGCTCTGTGAGAACAGGGAAACAGCTCTCCGCTGGGGAATTCCCCCTCATCTGCCTTCCTGTCCAGCTTTATCCATCTGGTGTTAGACAGCACATGCTCTGCAAGGAAACATTTGGAGCAACCAGGTTCTTAGTTCCACTTTCCTGGAAGTGTTTCTGTGCCTTTTCTCATTTTATTCAGGAATAGCCAAATGATCCTTTATTTTAATAAGTAAACTTAAGAGATAACCAAGACAATAGCCAGACAATATAAAGAATGAGTGAATTTTCAACAATGAGAGTCACCTAAATTGAGTAATGGATTAAGATTTAATAAACCAGGAAATAAGATGAAATTAAAGGAGGTAATGCTGTAAGATTTAGTGTGAGCAAGATGTGTCATGCTAAGTATAGGTATCAAATTACAAAGCAGATATTGACCTAGTAATAGAAAAACACCTAATCATATGCAATTAATGTATTTATTACACCAATCCCCAACTTTCTTTCATTTCAGAAAATGTTTTATCTAGCTATTCAGTATAAACAAATATATATATGGAAATTACTTCTCTTTAAATTAAATTTATTGAGCTGACACTGGTTGATAAAATTAAATAGGTTTCAAGTATACAATTCTATGATGCATCATCTGTAGGTATTCTTCAATACTAAATTAGTCATTGTTTCACATATACAGTATGCTCACAATCTAAGCAATGAAAACAGCATATTTCATGAATATCTTCCTCTTATGGTAGATGGGTGAAAAGGCAGTTTGGGGCTTCATCCCAACTAAAATTTAACATTCACGTCTTTAAACATTAAATACCACCACATCTCTTAAAACAGCAGATTCTAATTTTGCAAATATACACACTAGAATACAACCTCTTCCTATACAGACCCTATTACCTTGAAAATAGCACTCTGTTTTTTTTTGTTTTTTTTTAATGGCAATAAATAGAAAAGTTAAAAAAAAATGGACTATATTGCTCAGGGAAGATGGTTAAATTGAGGCACCATGGATGGGCACAGACAAATACAGTAGGTTCTCCTGTTACGTTGAAGATCCATTCCTACGGTGATGTAATGCAATTTTCCCCATTAAGTCGGAACCCACCTGCATGAGCACCTATATCCCTCACATGGAGCGCACACACAGCAGTAATGAAGTGCAACAGAAAAAAAAAAATCAAAGAAAGATAATTCCTGACCTTTACTTGTGGTAAATAAATAATAAAAAACATAAAGCACATATGTATATATGTCAAAATGATAGAACTTTTTTTATATAAATAAATGGAAGATGGTGATTTAACCATGAAATGACCTAGATACATCGAGTCCAATGAAATGACCTACGTCGAGTCCAATGTAACCCAAGAACTCTCTGTGTATGTGTGTGTGTGTGTGTGTGTGTGTGTGTGTGTGTGTATTCAGTGCATATTCAGCAGCTTGAAGTAGGTTTATCAGACCAAAGGATATGGCTTCAAACATACATCAAAATATACACAATGAGCATTAATGCTGAGTCTGAATGTGCAGGACCAAATGTAATGGAATTAAGTATATTCCATTTATATTTAAGCACTTAGTGAGTATTATACAAATAGCATGTCTGAAGCCTCTGTAGGATTCCCTCCATCAGGGTTAGACTCATTTGATTTCAGCTGCCAGGAGATGTTTTGTAACAGACACTATCAGGTAATACTGCAACTTTCTCATCCCTCAGACTTCTGTAGGAAATCTGTGCAGGATAAAAAAAAATTTATAGTAATCACCAAGTATTCTAATTTGGCTTTTATTTCTGAGCCTCAGATAAGAAAAACTGAGTTAGAAATGGATTTGATTAATACTCAATTCCCAATTTCTTTATCCTGATTTAGCATGTTAATTCTTGTTGCAAAATTGTAGTTTCTGAATTTTTATGCACTTGTACACTGTTGAAGTTTTTCATTCAAATATTACTAAGAAATGGAGTCAACAAGAAAGATCTTTTGAAATCTTTAAAGATCCAACATATACTATCTCTATTTGGATAGTCAGTAACTGTTTTCACCCATAAGCCACTTATTTATTAACTGTTGACTGGAATGGTTCACTGGTTCTGTGATTTATATTTGTGGAATTTGACACATATCATGTAGGAAATATACTCTACTGTATTCTTGATTGCCTGGTACTTTTGAAGTGATATGATTTTTAATATCTTTATTCACCTGATGAAAACTGTATTGACTATTCTATAATCTATCTATCTATCTATCTATCTATCTATCTATCTATCTATCTATCTATACCTACCAATCATCTACCTATACCAGAGGCCCAATGCAGGAAACTCATGCAAGAGTAGGCCTTCTTCCCCCAGCTGCTGGCACCAGCTTCCCTCTGGTATCTAGGTCTCGGGCTTCCCTTGCAGCCCCGACTTTGTCCAGAAGGTCATCCAGAAAGATGTCTGGTCTAATTAGCATATTATGCATTTATTATTGTAGATATCTAGGTTTTTAAAATCACTTTCACTATGGCTTCTCATTTCCTAATAATGAGTTTATATAAACCACCTGTATTTGTTGCTCTCTGAAAAATAAGGCCCCAGAGCTGAGATAGCATGTAAATGTTGAAAAGCAGGGAATCAATTATTAGAATTATAGTATCTATATACTGTGGAATGCAACCCAAGTACTCTGTTGCAAATGTAGAGTATTTAATGTGGATGGTATTCCATATTTCAACGAATACACATCTCCCAGCTTTTCTTTTTCCCAAAGGGTAAATATGTGAATTAAGTTTGGTCAATTATTTGTGACAGGAGGTTTCCAGGTAAGAGCAGATTCATCTGTCTTTTCCCTACATTTCCTCAAACATAGATACAAAGATGAAGGGCGAACAACCATTGTGCTTTAACAAGATAACAATAAAAATGAAGGTGATATCACTTTCTAAGGAGACTATATTTGTATTGGAATCAGGGTCCTGCCATGAAAGAATTGCATTACTGCCAACACATGAAAAAGTCCAATGTATGGATCTTCTCATATCTGATGATACTGAGTTCAACTGTCACACAGATCAAACCAGATAAAAAATTGTGAGAATTAATAAACATGGTCTAAGCCACTAAAGTTGGAGTAATTTGTTTTACAAAAAAAAAAAATGATTAGCATATCTACTCATGTCTATACCATTTACAGGGGTTGACAAAAGTAGGTTTACAGTTGTATTTATGTGAAACACAGAGTTTATTCTTTTTTATTCGTTAATTATTGTATTATTGTGTTGGAACTGCAAACCTACTTTTACCCACCTATAGATGAATACATTGAAAAGATAGGATCATATTACAATGTGGAACAAAAAATTGGAATAATATTTTCCCCATATGGAGTAAAATGATTTTTGTGATTCTCTCCATAGCTAGAGAAAACCTAGGAAGTAGGTAGAAGTATATTTACTTTCCATTAAAAAAAAATAGCTGTATCTTTGGGTCTTGAATCTGGCCTTGCTTACATCAGATGATCTTTAGGGAACTTGGTATTTTGCTGTCACCAAGAGAAGTTGCTTTACTTTTTTTTTTTTCTTTCTCACCCCAGGGTATTTTTCCTTTCATTTTTAGAGACAGTGGAAGGAAGGTACTCCTCAGAAAGAGAGAAACATCAATATGAGACATTGATTGGTTGCCTCCCACATGTGCCCTGACCAGGAACAGGGATCTAGCCTGCAACTGAAGTACTACCATAGGTGTACTGGTAATAATGGCAGATTTTGTAATCAAAGAAAACATGATAATTTCAAGAGAAACATCAAAGTGCTTTATTCAAAGTGATGTCCATCGCTAGCTATACATTTCCCCCCTCTTTCAGGTAATTTGTGGATACCTTTGCAATAGACCTTTTCTTGTTTTGAAGCAAACCATTCAGATACCCAATTTCCCACCTCCGCGTATGTTTTGAAGTTCTTCTCAGAAAGTGCATGTGCTATTGATCAGAACAAGTGGTAATCTGAAGGAGCAAGGTCTGGTGAATACAGTGGGTGGATTAATACTTCCCAGGCAAGATCTTTTAACATGCATTTAACTGGTTTTGAAGTGTATGACGGTGCATCATCATGAAGCAAAATTACTTTGCTGTGTTTTCTGGCACATTCTGGTCATTTCACGATCAAAGCGTGGTTGAAATTGATGATTTGCTGTTGGTAGCAATCAGTATTAATGGTTTCACCTAGTTTTAGAAGCTCATAATACCCCACACCTTCCTGATCCCACCAAACACAGAGCATTGTCTTCTTTCCAAAGCGATTTGGCCTTGCAGTCAATGTTGATGCTGACCTGGATCAACCCATGATTTTGTGCATTGGGATCCTCAAAATAAATCCACTTTTCATCGCCAGTCACAATTCGATGGTGGTGTTGAAGCAACATTTTACTGATGACTTTTCGGTTTTCCATTTGTCTTTCGTTCAGTTGATGTGGTACCATTTTCCTTCCTTTAAAATCTTTCTCATTGCTTGTAAATGACCAGAAATTGTTTCCTGAACAACTTTTAAACTTTCTGCAAGTTGTTTTTGAGTTTGACATGCATCTTCATCCAATAATGCTTGTAATTGTTGATCTTCAAACTTTTTGGTTGACCGAGGCGTTGTCTTTCATATTGAAATCATCACTTTTAAGGCATTTAAACCAGCATTCACAAGCATCTTGAGATGGAGCATGTTCACCATAAGCTTCCCGAAGTATCTAATAACTTTTTCTTCAAAATAAAGTAATGAATTAAAACTTCCCACAAGCACTTTTTTTTGGGGGGGGGGGGCATGGAATTTGACATTTTTAAGTGTAAAAATATGATGTTAACACCTTCAGCAAATTTGACATGACATTTTGAAGCTTGCTGTCAATACAACAAAATAGCATACATTTCAAATCGCACATATATTAACATATGTGTAACTTCATCTATTGAAAAAATTCTGCATTATTAACTGGTACATCTAGTATATGCCTCTGACTAGAATTGAACCCTGGACCCTTCATTCTATGATGCTTTATTCACTGAGCCAAACTGGCTAGGGTAAATTTGCTTTATCTTTATCTGTTGAGAGAGGCTAATTCTTTGAGTTGAAGTATCTGTGTGCCCAGATCTAGAAGAAAAAGAGAAATCTGTAATTTAGGTCATTCCAGAAGCACACAGGGAAAAAAGGATTCCAGTGCCAGAAAGTCATTTGGGAGGTGCAGAACTAAGAAACAATAAAGGAGGGGCGCAGCAGAAAAGGGAAGGAGACAGAAGGTGCTTTCTTCAGCTTGCTCCCATAGGGGCCACTGGAGCTCAATCCTGTAAGGAAACTATGAACTGGTATACAACACTTGACTCAGAATCGCCTGTGCACCCCCACTCATCTCTCACAGAGGGGAGGGAGCTGCAATATTTGCACACCAACTCCAATGAGTTGAGGCCTGGGTCTCCAGATGGCTCTATTGGAGAAGGGCTTTTCCTGGCCAGGAAGAAAACAAAATGCCTCGGGCCTAGCTGAGTTCATCAGAGAACAATGAAAGGTCCAAGAGATATGGGCCTGATAGTGTCTGCTTCAGGGATTTTTCCTACCATTAGGCAAAGGAGAAGGATTGTTGATTTGACAAATTCTGAGACTGGCCTACTTGCCTAGAGGTTGGGAAGCTGGAACTAGGAAGGCTATTGTTACCATGGTTACTCTGAATAGAGACCCTGAGGGCAGAGTAGGCAGAGGCTGATTCTGGGTTTGCTTGGCTGGCCCATCAGACTACCAGGATCTCCAGGGTTCTCATGCTGCAGAAAGCAGGGCCTAAGGCAGCCAGGTATGGCCAAAGGAGGAAGGGGACAAGGCTTGGCTACCTCACTGCCAAATGATTAAGGTAAGGATTTTGCCTCATTAGTAAGTGAGGCATGGGCCCAAGTGATTTAGAAAAATTAAATCATGTACATTTCCTGCACCTAAGTGATATGGAATAAATTAGACTTGCAATGGGTAATGTTGATATATTTTAATTGTTATGTGACAGCCAGACTTCTATTTTTGGGGCATCAATGGATTATGTATAAAATTAAGAGGATCATCCTTGAATTTTATCTGTATCTGAGAATTTCCTTAGGAGAAATCCCTAAATGTGGAATTCTAGATCAAAAGACATGCAAAGTTTGAGTTTTAAAATATATTGTAAAATTGTCTTTCAGTATGGATATATTGATTAATATATAGTTCCATAATGTACTTGGGTTTTAATGATGCATAAGTGCCATTTCATATCTTTTAACTACATGCAACTATTTTTAGCTTTCCTGTCAATATTCTATAATTTTACAAACAACAGAAATTCTAAATGTATCAACTCAAAATTGTTTTTAATTAGAGTAGTTGATATTCTTCCCATTTTTATAATATTTCTGGAAATTTTGAACATAATTGTTTCTTTTGGTATGTAAGTTTTCCACATCCATTTGCTAAAGTGGCTTGTCTTTGTCTAATATTAAATTGGTTTGATTTAATGTAAGGGAGTAAAAAGAATTCTAGTTCAGTGACTCATTGTTTTCCACCTTTTTTTTTTTTAAATTATTATTCTTTAATCAGAGAGGAAGGGAGAGGGAGAGAGAGATAGAAACATCAATGATGAGAGAATCATTGATGGCTTCCTCTTGCACGCCCCTCACTGGGGATCAAGCCCACAACCTGTACATGTGCCCTTGACTGTAATTGAACCAGATGCCTTTCAAGTCTGCAGGCTGATCCACTGAGCCAAATCGGTGAGAGTTCAAATTTGTTTTTATTACCTTATTATTTATTTAGTTTGGATGATAGAATGGATAAATAAAATTCCATCTACACTTATAAATACCTACTAGTTGATTTACAACACTGGAAAGTCCCTGTAAGTAAAAGGAAATGAAAGAGATTGCATCTCTCATAATTTAGAATCTCATCAGGAAGTAATATTAAAATTGGCTTTCAGAGTATAATCAAGCATTTTGTTCATTTACCTTTAATTGATCTGCTATAAAAATGGAAGTGCAAAATGTAGATGAAATTGAAATACATTACAAATCAAAGAGGAGACTAAAATAAAACAATAAAATAGGATGGGGATTTTTATAAACCTGGGCCCTGTTGGGGTCCTTATCCTTAGTATTATTTAATATTTCTAGAGAGGGGAAAAAAATCCAATATCTTAAAATGTACTGCAATTTAAAATGATGTAAAAAAAAAAAATTCTGGATTGGGTTAAGTTTGAGTTACTTTTCAGTTTTGGGTTACTTTTCATTCAAAAAGGAGTTCTTCGACAGGTTGCTTGTTGTCTGGCTTATGGAACAGTCTTGAGAAACAGGCGGCATGGGTGAAGGGCTAATTATGGCGAGAAGAGGAGGGGGGTTAATGAGTGCTGTTACTCCTGTTACTCCCTTTTTCCCTGTACTAACTTAGCTTATAACCACGCCCCCCCCCCTTTTTTTTTTTTTTTTTTTTGTCAGAAATGCTCAGTGAAATAAATAAGACCAGGGAGTTAGGCATTACAGAGATTGGGCCTCCTATCTAAACTACAAATTCTTTAATTACCTTGAGCCTCAGTTTCCTTGTCTATATAATGTGAAAATTGGATAATTGTGAATATGAATAAAGACAACATGCATGCATTGTCTAGGTTTTAAGTGGCATTCATTAAGTCTCAAAGGATAACTATATTATTTTAATTTGCTCTTTTAGCTATTTTTCCTACTATTACTGTTTTTATCAGTATTGGGATGCTTTACTGCTTTGGTTAAGGTTGTGACATTTACTAGAAATGAAGGTAGCATTCCATTGGATTCAACTTTCTTACAATTCATACTTAAAAATGAATTCTAAATTATTATTTTTATTAAGTATGTCAATAGAATGAACTTTCTTTTAAATCTGAAGACATTCTTACTAAGAATTCTTATTAAGATTCTCTTAAATATATTTTTACTGATTTTAGAAAAAGTGTAAAGGAAAAGAGAGAAACATATGAGAGAATCACCGATCAGCTGCCTCTTGCATGCCCCCTATTGGGGATCGAACCTGCAACCCAGGCATGTGCCCTGACCTGGAATGAAACCTGCAACCTTTTGTTGTATGGGAGGACACTCATCCAACTGAGCCACACTGGCCAAGGCTTAAGAGTCTTAGGCATCTGTGTTATCTAGAAACTTAGTAGACAAATGTGATCATCTATATAATTCATTTTTGAGATTGGTTGTAATATGTAGTTCAGTGGTTACTAAGACTAGATGATAATTAAAATTACCTGGTGTGATTTTAAGACTCACAGAAAGTGATGTCCCATTTCGATCTTTTGCATTAGAGTTCCCAGACGGGTTATCGGTATAATATGGGGCACTTCTGATGATCAGACCAATGTGGCATCTGTTTCTGTTGCATCTTAGTAAATGTTACACCTTTAGTAAAATGGAGTAAAGATGCTATCCTCCCCTTTTATGGTATTTAACATGTGTTAGATCTGAGGATTACTTTTCAGAAATGCATTAAAAGTCCACATGTTTTCTTCCTTTCCTTTTGCTCTTCTAACAACATAGAGAGTTATTGAAGTCTAATTTCCTCCACATGCAAGGATCCTGGCACTCTGCACAGAAATTTTCACAGAAATTTGGGGAGATAATTCTTTGAGATGCTCCTGTGTTTACATATGGAGTTACCTATTTTTAAAAGCTGACAATTTACACAACATTCTGGGAAATAAGATGTGACTGTGGTTTGTGGAAGAGGAATGTGAGAGAAGTTCCATGACTTCTTTCCTCCATTAGGTTTTCTTTATCCAAATAACAATAACTCGCTCTCCATTCCAGGCTTGCAAAATTAAAGGCCTACATGGACCACGCTGGTGGAAACTCTTGCAAAATGGTTTCCTTGGTTGACTAAGTTAAATTTTTCCTGTACCCTTTTATTTGCAGGTTATGTGAGTGGGTCATAGTCTTTATTTCTCAAGCATATATATTCTTCCAGCTTTCTTGAAAGCTGGTAGTTTTCTTTTTAATTTTTGATAGAGAGATGAGTTCAACAAATATTTCATTTTCTCTTAACTCTGCTTTAAAAAAAAAAAATTAACTGTGCAGGTAGGATGATAAATGACATCTGACACAGGGTTTCAGTATCTGGAGACAATAGAGAATAGTGAGGATGATGATGAATGGAAGATTCATTCACTATCTCTGGAGAGCAGCTGTTCCTTAACTTACTGTTGCAATGTAGAAATAAAGACTAAGTGTTTCTGGATCTGATATCTTTTTTATTATTAAAACAAGTCTCCATATTTTTAGGAAATGAGAATTAATTTAAAAAAATTAAAAACATATTGTTGGTTTACACAATTCAAAGCAATGAAAACATGTCCATGGGATAAGATATGGCCCATTTTGTACCTTCCAGTAACCCTCACACTAGATCTTTATTAATTTCAAACATAAAAATTACCATGGATACTTGGCATTAACCCATTGTGGTGATATGAATTACTTTTCTATGTTTAATCAATAGTAAGTTTTTAAATTTTGATTTCTGTGTTGCTTTTAATTATAGCTTTCTGACATTGGGGTAAGATATTCACGCTAATGTAGTAGTTGGAAGTATTCTTAAGATAAATTTTTATCTATTCATTTTGCAGATGAAGAAACTGAGAAGCAAATGAAGTTGCTAAAAGTCATGCATCTAGTTAGTGGTAGAGTCAGGATTTGAACCCAGAATCCCTGAATATCACATCATCACTTGCTCTACCATTTTACTATATGCCTTCAATGTATTTATTAGTTTACTATAAAGCTTGGGAAATAAGATTCAATAGACACATTTTCCTTATGCATTTTCCCCACTGATATATTTCATAAGGCAAGATACATCTATTTGGCATTTTAGCAAAATTTAAAATGACCTCCTAAATGTGTGCTTTGTTATGATATTTCAACATAACTTAGATTTAGTGATGGCAGAAGTAAAATGAGCAAACTTGTGCCTTATCTTACATGTTAATAAATAACCACTTTTCTGCTTATTGGTTGTATTGGATAGTAAAGCCTCAGGAATGGGAAGTAAGGCATACACTGTGCTATTTTTTTAAATTATTTTAAAATTTCTTCTGGAATACATGATGAGTGAGCTATCCTAGAGTTTATATTTTGGTAACTTTATTTTGACTTTGTTCAGCACATTTATTATAACTAGTAAATTCTAGACCGTTTCCCAATGGAATTCAGATCTTCTAGCTTGGTCATATTTAGGAAATAGCAGGTAATAATGCACTTATTTAGTTTCCATTCAGAATCTGCTATTTCTTGGTGCTGGAAGATTTAGCCACAATCCCATTTACAGTGTTTATTACCTCTCAGAATCAGTGAGCAAGCATTTTCCTGGCCCTTTTATTTGTCTGTCTTGTCTATTGGCTATCCATTTTCCATTGTTGTCCCAGGTTGGCTGCCAATGGTATATTTCTCAGCCACTTAATAACTTTACTTAGACAGATTTATAAGAAGTGAAGTGCTGTCAAGTCCAGGAGATGTATAGATTGAGGCTTTCTTCGTCTCCTCTGCCCCTTCCAACTTTACAGAATAAGTCTGTCTCCTTAATAGCACTTTGGTCTTAATAGAGTGTGTCTTTCAGGGTCCAGCTTCAGCTGTATTATTGGAGCATGGCTTATGTTCATCTCTTCTGAGCTGGACTGCAGTTAAATAGGAGCAATTTATTTCTGCTGTTGTCAATATCACATTTCATGAACCTGAAACTCATTACATTTTTTTTTTCAAATTACCTTGCTTGGCTTTGTAAGGGCATTTTGTATTTGCCACAGATCATCCTTTTAGGTTTGGAAAGAAACTTTTTGTTACACTTCTGATTGGTATAATAGGGTGCCATCTAGGCTTAGTGTGGGCAGGAGAAAAAAAGCACATTTCTGATTATAGAAACTACACTTGCCATGCTCAGTCACAGGGATAGTGGTTGTGGAGCATCTAGCTCATGTTGCAAAGGAAGGAGGAAAAAAGAGCCTCTTCCATTAAAAAATTTGGTAGTAATATATCATAAATGTTGGGGATGTGTTTTCCTCCAAGAAATATATCAGAGGGGAAGCTGTGAGTATTATAAAGGACAACGGCTTAGTGGACATTGTGGTACTGGACTCAAATAATATTGTGTGTGTCTTATGTACATTTTATATTGCATTGGATCTTTTACCAAGTTTATCTGTATGATTCTCTAGAGCAGGAGTTGACTATGGCCACCACCTATTTATGTATGGCTCATGATCTAAGACTTGTTTTTACATTTTAAATGATTGAGAGAAAAAAAAAAACTTTCATGACATGTAAGCATTATATCAACTTCAAATTGTAGTGTCAGTGAATAAAGTTTTATTGGAACACAACCATACTCTTGTTTGTATGTTAGGTCTGTGGGACATTCATGCCACAACAGCAGTTTTGAGTAGTTTCTACAAGACGTTTTTAGCCCACAGAGCCTAAAATTACACTCTCTGATTCTTTACAGAAAAGTTTGCCAGTTTCTGTTCTAGAACACAGTGCTAGGCAACCAGGCATAGTTTTTTTCTCTTCTTCGCCTAATACTGCTCTTTAACATAAACTCTGGTCCCAGGAGCTACAAAGTCAGGACTGGCTCTCTGCCCAGATGGAGTTTCACAAATGAAAGCATTTCAGGATACAGCAAAAATTTCTCTACCCACCAATATCTCACTTAGTGTTCTGTAAGATACAGCTCTTCTATTCTTTTCTGATTTGACTTATTCCTTGAGTTCACCAATCCAAAGGTGATAGAGAGGGTCATTTTCTTTTTAGAAGACTACAGAAAAATACTTTAGAGTGGAAAAAGCCCTACACAGAGATTCAAGAAAACTAGAACCTAATTGGGATTCACCAAAGACTGACTCAGCTATATGCAAATTAGGCAATGCATTTGATGCTGGTTGGCCATGAATCCTAATTGCTGCATAGTAAATGGAAATCAAAACCCATATTCATTAAACAGGAAAACTAGTTTAAGTTAGGGAACAAAGTATATGCAGGGGGTCCCAAAAGTGTATACGTAACTTTGAATAATGATAAAGTTAGTGTTTATTAAAATACATTTCATTTTCAAAATGTAATAGAATCTACAGACTGTGTGTGTATACATGCTGCTGTACCTGGGTAACAAGAAAGTGAGCCATTGCCACCATCTGGGGGTAGCTGCTTTGAATCACAAGCACAGCATCTCAGAGATGAACCCAGTTTTGAAAGCTTCTTAAATGAATATCTAGAAAAATATATGATGTTATTGTGGTGTTCAATATTATCCACATTAATGAGTTCCTGAAGTTTCAAGATCTAAGCAAATTTATGACACCTTGAGAACAGGAACAATGTGTTATTTTAAATTATTCTTGTTAGTATCAAAGTAATACATATTCATTATAGCTTATATATTATAATTACACACATATAATTATAACAGATGTATATTATATATTCCCATAACATAGATGCTTGCTTCACTCATCAATATTTCAAAGACCCCCTACCCAAATTTGCAACTTACATGGCTAAATAGTATTCTCCTCACACTTCTTATTCATCAATTGTAGAGGTAAAATTGACTTTCTATTAGAGAAGATAAAAATAGCCCTCTTCCATCCAGTTACTATTTAAATAAATACTCAACATTTACATTATTATAGCTGTGTAAGCAGTTTCCTGCTCAAATATATATTACAAATTGCATTTCTGTGTTTGTTTTTTTTGTTCAGTTTTCTTGTAATTAATTATTATTTTTTCATTTGCTCAGGTATTACTGTAAAAGAAATCTACAATGAAACTATTTCAAATTTTTTGTTTTGCCTTTTTTGCTTTTTCCTAATTCTTTAAGACTACTACATGTGTGGTTTCAGAAATATTTGAGAATCCTGAGAACGTGCACAACAGCATGAAAAGGTCTAAAAGAAGCTATACTATGAATAGATGTGCAGTGAAATTTATAACAATGTGCACTGACATTTTAGGATAAGGCCAAATTGCATTTTAGAAAGTACAATAATGAAGGAATATTAAATAATCTGAATCTTATTCTGCCTGCCTCACACTTGAACTTCCTTCTCATTATCTCAAGTGAATTGTTTTGTGAACTTTTGTCAGGCTCACTCAAGCTCTGCTAATGTTTTACTGATGTTTTGATTTAATGTAGCAGATACTTGATCTTTTCTCACATTTTCAAACATCTATTATTTGAGCCACGTGGGGTTTGCTTCCATTACTTTTCCTAGAATGTGCCTGAGTTTGGGTGGTCAAAAGCAGTTAGTTGTTCATTCTTGGTCATCCCATTAATGCAGAGAAGAAAAGGGTAAAGATGATTTAAATGATGGCTAACACCAATGCTCTGTAGATCTAACTTCCTGCAGTAGTTTAATAATTATAGTCAAATACAAATAAAGATGGTCTTGTGTGAATTTTCTTCAACTGTATCAACCACTTTCTATGCGATCAGACTTTGTGTGACTTAATACATTTCACGGCACTCCCCTCAGTTTCCCTGCAATCATTCTTTGAACATGCAGTGTATCTTCCCACCTGAGGTTCTTGGGTCTGTCTTTCCTCTTGCTGGAATATTGTTTCTACTCCCTCCTTTTTCAAAGTTAAAAACAAACATTCCTCCTTTGACTGCATGTTAGTTTCTCCCCAGAAGCAGAACCAAATATGTGTATATTGAAAGGGATTTACTCTAAGGGATTGGCTCACACAATGTTGGGGCCTGCCAAGACCAGAATTTGCAAGGCATGCTGGGGACCCAGTGAAGAGTTGATGTTGTGGCTTTGAGTTCAGTGGCTGTCTGGAGGCACAGCTCTTTCTTTCTGTGATACTTGTCTTTGTCTCTTAAGATCTCCAAGTGATTGGATGGGGTGCACCCATATATGGAGGATAATATGCTTTGCTAACAATATACTGAGTCAATTGTTAATCTTATCTAAATAATACTTTCAAAGTAACAACTAGATTAGCATTTGAACAAACATTTGGGTACTGGCCTCTAGCCAAGTTAACACATATTAGCCATCACAGGTTGACACATCTCCATTCACTTTGGTCCTGATCCTGTTATAAGCTTCTGTTCCTAATATTTTTTTTTTTTTTTGCAACCATAATAATTGTAATTCAATGACTCCTGATAAACAGTAGTTCAATTTATGATTTTTCAACTTGATGATGGTGTGAAAGTGATACTCAGTTTAGTAGAAGCATACTTGGTGTTTTGGATTTTGATCTTTTCCCAGGCTAGCAATATGTGATAAGAAAATCTCTCCTGTTGCTGGGTATCTGCAATGAGCTACAGCTCCCAACAGGCTCATGGTCACAAGCATAATGAACTGACACTCAGCAGTATACTATGTTGTCAACATTTTTTTTTTTTTGATATTGTGTTTTAGCATCTCATTATGTGTATAAAATGGTCATCAGATGTTTTGTGTGTTTATTTTTAATTACATTTCCAATCTCCTTACTCCTTAATTATCTGTTCAGATTTTCTATTTCCTCATGATCCAATCTTGGTAGATTGTATATTTCTATCAATCTGTCCATTTTTCTGTTATCTAATTTGTTGACATATAATTGCTCATAGTCATCTCTTAAGATCTTTTGTATTTTTGTGGTATCAATTATACTGTCTCTTCTTTTATTTATAATTTTACTTATTTGCATCCTATCCTCTTTTTTATTAGTCTAGCTTAAGGTTTTTCAATTTATCCTTTCAAGAACCAATTCTTAGTTTTACTGTTTTTCTGGTTTCTATTACATTTATTTCTGTTCTAATCTTTATTATTTTCTAACTTTGTGTTTAATGTGTTCTTTTCCTACTTGCCTAAGGCATAAGGTTAGATTGTTTATTTGAAAATTTTCTCTTGAATTATATAACTTGGAACTAAATTGTCCCATAAAAGATTTTAGAAGGTGCTCAGTGGTTAGTGTTGAAGAGTGCCTTAATAAAATTGAGAGTAAGCTTCTTCTTACAAATACTGGCCTCCATATTTAGAGATGGATAATTATGGTTTTTTTTCATGGTAACTATTTTTAATTAAAAGCCAAGGTTTCTAGGAAAAATTGGGTTATAGGCTCAAATATTGCTATCCCTATCATTATTACCATAATATTAATTTTAAGTTGTGGAAGCAGATTTAGATTATTGAGCAACTACTTAACATTTCATAAATAATTCTATGAAATGGACATTAAATACTTTATTTCATAGATTTAAATAAATGACTCAGAGAGGGAAGTTAAGAGAATGGATATAAAGGAGAACTTAAATACACTCCAAATCCTGTGTACTTTCCAGTGTACTCATTTGAGGTAAAATAAAATGAGGGTAACACTTAGCTCAGATACACTCCAGTGCCAATGTTGTACTCTGGAGGAAATTCAAACACACACAATGCTATCTATTCTGAGAAATTAAAAATAATGCATATGCTGTCAAAAAGGTATTTAGAAATTCAGCCTCCCCTTAATAATCTTTCTCTTGTTCCTCTTATCTGGGTCAACAACTAGTTTGTGCTGAACACCCAGCAGGTTGGGAAATTAGTCACATGAGCCTTAGTGGTGGATTTTGTTGCCAGGGTTGTTTGCATGTAACTATATAAAAGTACTGTGCTCATGTTTACTTACTAAAATTCCCTTTCTTCATGGAGAAATGGATAAGCTGCAATTACTGATTAATTGTATTAGAGAACACATAATTACTGAGAAGAAATTAGGTTTAAAAAATTAAGCTATTGAGGTGGGGATGGGGGAAACTTTGATTAAATCTCATGAAGTAATAAATCAGCCACAATGTCCATATAGAGCAAGGTTGATTTTTGGGGTTTTTTTTTTTTTGGGCAGCCCGCCCTTGGTATCAGGTATAAGTTACATGTACTCACAGAAGATTAGTAAATGGCAATTTTTAAATTATAGTAGTTCTTTGCTGCATGAAGAACATTTTTTTTTTAAATGAGTGTTTTGTTCAAATAACATTGCTTCCTGAAAATGACAAAAGTGAAAGAACTAGCTAGTCCTTAATTTCAAGCAATGTTATCTCAAGCAATAATAGTTCAATGATTTTCTTCTTTTTAATGACCTGAAATCAGGGTATATGATTGATAATGTTTTCTTCACACTCATACCAGTAAAATCTTATGAAATGATCTCTTCATTTTTCATGATAGATTACTTTGAATAAAATAATATTTAGGCAATATCCAATATTAACCAGCCTTTTCCAGACATATCTAAATTACAACAAGCAGTAGGCTCCTCTAGCTGTAAATTGCTGTATTTCCGCAACAGAAATTTATTTTTTTTCATGGCCCCTACTCAATAGTATGGGTAAATAATTCTAGGGATAATGGTGTCATTATAAAAATATGTGGATTCTTTTTGCATAAACCCATTCAATTTCTAGAAAGTAGATAGATATGAAATAGACTTTTGCTGTAGAAATATCCTAATGACTTTAATTTAGTCACATATACACATTTATATGTGCATATTTATTATGTGTAAATTTACACAGTTGAAAGTGACTTTGAAACCCTATTTGTTTTATAGAACTACAAAGCTGCACTTTCTCTTAGAATTAAATTTTAAATATAACTTTATGAATTAAAACAAAGGAAAATAAAATCTTATTTAGAGGCTTTTTATAAAAAATCCAGAATTTATTTACTCTATGATATAGTTTGGAGGATTTGAACTGCGTTATGTTAACATAAATTAATACATCTTAATTGTGTACAAGTTTTGTATTCTATTATTCCTAAATCATTTTCAAAGAAATACAATGTATAAAACAAGATTTTTGGAGATTGAGCCTCTATGAAAATTCCTTAACAAAGTGATTTTGGAGAACCTTTGTTTACTTATTAAAAAATAGAGGGCTGAATTATTTCCAGATATTTTATTTCTGGTATTAATATTCTATAAGTAAGCTTTATGGAAATGGGCCTTTGTTTTGCTATGTGGCATACATCAGTTAGCTACACATTCAATTTGTTCAGATACAAATTTATAATTACACTAGAGGCCCAGTGCACAAAATTTGTGCACAGGGTGGGGGGTGTCTCTCAGCCCTTCCTGCACCCTCTCCAATCTGGGACCCCTCCAGGGATGTTAAACTGCCCATTTATGCGGGCAGTCAGACATCCCTCTCACAATCCAGGATTGCTGGCTCCCAAATGCTCACCTGCCTGCCTCCCTGATTGCCCCTAACTGCTTCTGCCAGCCAGCCTGATCGCCCCTAACCGCTGCCATGCCAGTCTGATTGATGTTTAACTGCTCCCCTGCCAGGCTCTTTGCCCCCAACTTCCCTCTGTCAAACTGGCCACCCCTAATTGCCCTCCCCTACAGGGTTGATCACCTCCAACTGCCCTCCCTTGCAGACCTGGTCCCTCTCAACTGCCTTCCCTTGCAGGCCTGGTGCCTCCCAACTGCCTTCCCCTACTGGCCATCTTGTGGTGGCCATCTTGTGTCCATATGGGGGCAGGATCTTTAACCACATGGGGGAAGCTATCTTGTGTGTTGGAGTGAGGGTCAATTTGCATATCATGCTTTTATTAGATAAGATAGAGGCCTGGTGCATGGGTGGGGGCTGGCTGTTTTGCCCTGAGGGCCTGTGGTGGTTTACAGGCTGGCCATTACCTCCCCCGCTCCCCCTCGCCCAGTGACCCAAGCAGAGGCCCTGGTATCTGGAATTTATTTACCTTCTACAATTGAAACTTTGTAATCTGGAGCGAAGCCAAGCCCCCTGATCACTCTGTAGCTGCCGCCATTTCTGTTTGGTTTTATGTATCTTCTATAATTGAAACTTTGTAATCTGGAGTGGAGGCCTAGGCTGGCCAGGGCAGGTGGAAAGCTTTGCTTCCTTCATTGCCAGGGTCAACCCTATCCTGCTCTCTCCAGCTCCATGGCTGCCACCATTTTTCTTGGGATTTATCTTCTATGATTGAAACTTTGTATCCTTGAGTGGAGGCCTAGGCTGGCCAGGGTGTGTGGAAGGCTTGGCTTCCTCTATTGCTGGAGAAACCCAAGCCTCTCAATTGCTCTCTGTGGCTGCAGCCATCTTAGCTGGGGTTAATTTGCATATTTTCTCTGATTGGCTGGTGGGTGTGGCTTGAGCAGAGTGATGGTTAATTTGCATATTACTCTTTTATTAGGTAGGCTAGAAAGCCACTTTGAAATATTTTATATGTGAAATATAAAGTTCTTTGCTGCAAAAAAAAAAAAAAAGGTAAAAAAACCATAGAGAGGACTATAAATAAGAACTGAGAGAACAATAAAAACAATTGATATCATGAGGTTTCAAGCTCCTCAATTAGTCTTGGTTCCAGTCCAGACTGATGTTGACACAGCATTATTATTCTTGAAAATATATTGAAACTTCAGAACTGCGAGCTGTTTTGCATGATTTACTTGGTAAACAATCATACCAAGTGGAGAGGGAGGAGTCGTCTACAGTCTATATGTAGTATTCAAGCACACTTACTTTGATATGCATGTGTTTATATGTTCTTTCTTTGGGCTAATTTCTTTTCAAAGAGATGTCACCAAAAATGGAGTAAGGAGAATAAAAAGGAAAGCCATGTAGACTGAGCAAATATGCATAAGCAAACTGAATTAATTATGTAAAAACAGGCTTCATTCCTTTCTCTGGGATTTAATATGACCTTGAGAGTACATAATCTCTGAGAGAACAATTTGTAAAGTAAAAGAATGGTGTTCTAGTTTGAATGCATGAAAAAAGATGAAGTGTTCTGAACATCATAATAATAAACTCAGAAAAATAATGAAACTCACTCTGATGTTAATATGCAAGCACCAGGGGGGATCCAGTAGACAGATAACAATACATTTCAGTTTTACATTAATTATACCATTTGACAAACTGAACATTGTGTTGCTTATGTCCAACAGCCCTTATAGAGGCAAGATCACAGTCAGAGTGTGAGATGTCAAAATGCTGGAAATCTGTCTTCCCAGGAGGATTTTTGCCAATTAGTTTGGGACTAAAGAATCCTGCCAGGCATGAGGCTGCCCAGCAAGGTAGAGGATCAGAAACAGAAAGAAAAGAAATATTTCATAAGAGAGCTGAAAAATCAGCAACTCTGCTGGCAGCACAAAACTGTGCTTGAAAGCAGCTTGAGGATTTAGAAGCTTTCATAGTGGATTGCATTATAATTTTAGAGGTCTGTTTGGGGAGATTTGCTTTATTTCTGGCATTAGAAAATTAATAGATTATATAATGTGCTTACTCATGATAGCCTGCACATAATGAAGAATTTTGTCAACTGCATATTTTGCAGAGCAACTGATGGCCAATTTTGTCACTTAAAATAAAGGGAATATTCCTGGGTATTTAAATATCTATAAAAAGTGATTGGATGAATACTTATTTTCTAAGTCCTTATTTGAAGACAAAGCATCATAATAGGTAGGAAAAAAAGGCCTCTGCTCAGTTAAATATATATATTTTTTCCTTAAATAACTAAGCAGCTATAACACATGAAAAGAACTGAGGTATGAACTTTATCCTAATGCGCCTGAGTTACTTACAGCACTTCTAACAAAAAGAAAAATTCATTTTCTGTTCATTCCTTTTTCATCCTCTTATTTCTAAACTCTTTTTCCATGATTCTATTCTGAGGTATCAGAAGCCCCTGCTGGTTGGGTGTAGAGGATAGCATTCTAGCCACTCTGAAAACCTATTTGTTTGCCATTATTGGGTCTTTTTGTCAAATTCCAATTTGTGCACTATGATAAAATTAAAAACTATTAAATGACAGGAGGAGTATTAACTGAATGACAAAGCTTTATCAGAGAATATAGTAATCGTGAATGAGTCTACATTCATAAATAAATTAACTATCCTGACTGTTCTTGATACCCTTTACAAATTTCTTACTTAACTCTATTTCTTTGGCCTGTATGATACCACACTCATAGTCTCCCTGTTTCTTTGGAGGGGGTGGTGGTGATAAGAAGCAGATCATATCCTTACTATATTCCAAAAACATTCAGGATATTGCTAAAGACCATGTAAATATGCAAATAGTACCTATTGTAGAAAACTCTGGAGAGGTGGCCAGTTACTGGGAATCACACTAACAGTGCTTAAGCAAGACATCACTTCTAGAAAGAAATATTTTCTAGTCCAGAGATCAACTTTATGAAACTAAGGTCTAGAATTTTTAAGAGCTTGGGTTTGTATCAGTTAGGGAGCAAGTTGAGAAACAATCAGTGGGAGAGAGATATTAACAGATTAATTTCAAAGAATTGCCTTCCAGCCCAGCCAGTGTGGCTCAGTCATTGAGCATTGACCCATGAACCAGGAGATGATGGTTTGATTCCTGGTTAGGGCACATGCCCAGGTTGCAAGCTTAATCTGGAGCTAGGGAGCATACAGGAGGCAGGCAACCAATGATTCTCATCATTGATATATCTATTTCTCCCTCCCTCACCTTCCCTCTTTTAAATCATTATATATATATATATCTACATATATATCTATATATCTACATATCATTTTAAAGAATTGCCTTACAGGATTGTTAGCAGTGTCTAGGCAAGTCCAAAGTTTGCAGGGCAGGCTGTCAGTAAGGGCACTTCTTTTTTTCTTTTTCTTCTTTTTTTTTACCCTTTTTTGAATGAGCCAGCCCCACACAAATTATCTGGGATACTCTCCTCTACTTAGTGTCATCTAATTAGGGACTTCAATCACATCTGTAAAATACCTTCAGAGCAACACCTAGATCCATGTTTGGTTGGGTCACTGAGGATTGTAACCTCACCAAGTTGACACATAAAACAGACACACAGGTAATTCTCAGAGCACTTTCTGGTATAGAAAAAAGAAGATAACTGGATTTAGTAAGGTTTGGGCGTTCACTCAAATTCACCTCTTATTACTGTGGGATCCTGAGTAAATTATAAACCTTCCTGTGCTTCTTTTATTTCTGAATCTTACCTGTACTTGTTAATAACTGATTTGTCATTTATTTTCAATTTGGGACAACTTAAATTCAGTTGCACCTGTGAGGCTGCCATGCACATAGGGAATATGTGGGATTTCATTGATTGACACACACACACAAACAAGCACACATATTCAGGTTTATACCTAGTTTCTATTGTTGCCACCAGTTGATAGGGAAAATACACCTCAGTCAAAATAATGGCAGTTGATATGCCAGAAAGCACTTAGGATAACAGGCCCCTTAAAAAAAAATATATATATATATATATATATATATATATATATATATATATATATATATATTTGCATTGCTTTTAGAGAGAAAGGGAGAGGGAGGGAGAGAGAGAAATATCAGTGATGAGAAAGAATCATTGATCAGCTGCCTCCTGCATGCCCACACTGGGGATTGAGCCCACAACCCGGGCATGTGCCCTGACCGGGAGGGAATTGAACCATGGCCTTCTGGTTCATAGGTTGAGTCTCAACCACTGACACATTTTAGAGGCATTTGCCTATCTTTGGTTGTAGATTAGTAAATTGAACTACTTAATTTCTCAAGCAAAGACATTAAAAACTAAATGAAATTCTAGATGTAGTCTAGAGTAGGAGAAATTCAAAGATGTTTTAAAAAGTGCTCTGCATCTAATAGTTTACATTATTTAGGTTAATTTTTAATAGATTCATAGGCACATTTGGATCAGAGATTTTGGTTGAATGACCTTACCCATATTCAGATATTGTCCTAATATAAGTATTTAAAATGTGAATTTTAGAAAATTTCATATCAAGGATAGTTTTTCTCTTTTTTAAAAAAAATAATTTTTTTTAATTTCCAAGAGGAAGAGAGAGAGAGAAACATCATTGATGAGAGAGAATTGTCATCTGGCCACCTCCCACAAGTCCTCCCCTTCCCCACTGGGAATTGAGCCAGCAACTTGAGACCAGTAGTTGAACCGTGACCTCCTGGTTAATGGTTCATAGGTCGATGCTCAACCACTGAGCCACACAGAACTGGCACAATTTTTAACTACTTGGTTAATTAGCTGGTGTATTGGCTAGACTTTTACCAGTTGAGGACCAATCAGTCTAGAGTAAGAATTCCTCATTATAATGTACAGATGCTTATATATGTAACAAAGCCAGTATTAAAAGTATTGTTTATAGAACCTAGGTGGGATATATATAGATGTACAATTTACAATTATTTCAACTTCTTTGAACAAATTTTTTCATTAAAATATTAAAAAGAAATTTGAGTTTTATTTCTTGCAAATCCCACACATATTATAGCAACAAACTATTCATAAAACTTCATTTTTCTAGAAACCTTACTTTAAAAGTAATTATATTTAATTCTGTGTCTTTTATTGTTATTTGCCTAATGAATTTATGTTGCCAATAAATAATTCTGTTTGCCAGTTTGCAAACATATTTGCAAACACATAAACCAACACAAATATATAATTATTGGGTTGTTTTCTAAGAGGTGTATACTTTATATTACCAATTATTACTTGATTAATAAGTAATAATCAAGATGTACTCCTCTCAAATTAGTGACATAATTTGGGTCTCTCTCTCTCTCTTCTATTTAGTTACATATTGGATGACATTTTGGTTGAGGCCTATATTTATGTTCCCTTTTTTAATTTTAATTTTTTTTACCATATAATATTTTAAGTTTAATAAAAAGTCAACTGAGAAAGGCCATTCTGCCTAAGAGATATTTTTCCATTAAGTATTATGACATATTGGTGGCCTTGAGGGATTATTGGTTTTTGAAAGAATATTAACAGCTGGAAATTTGCATTTTAATGCAGTTCTCCTCAGCTACTCAAGCAATTTCACTTTTAAAACCTGTGACAGATTTCAAAGCTATAGTTCCAAAGCAACCTAGTAAGTAGAGATAACATAATTTTATTACAAATAACTGTGTTTCTGATAGTTACCTTTTTTTTTTTTCTTCTTAAATTTTATTTTGAGATGTCAGGAAAATCAACACCCAAATTTTATATTGGCACTAAAGCCAGACTTGATAATTGGAAAAGTGAGAGAGAATTCTTTTTCAGCCTCTACTTTCAAAAATTGAAGAAGAAAATAGCACATTTAATTAGGTTTCTCTGATTAGTAGTTAAAAATGAAGTTGATGCAAAGCAACCCCTCACAACAATAGTTTCCATCTATTCAGGCGGTTGTCTCTGGGGGAAATGATTGCTGGGATAATAGAAGAAAATGCTATGAAATGAGAACAGAATCCACCTCCCTTGATCCTGCTATTAATACATACTCAGAATTGCTATTGAAATTAATTGAGGACTTTGAGTCAGAATCAAGTGACTTATTATCACTTAAAATGGCAGAGAATAGAACTGAATGATAGGTTTCACAATCATGAATGTATTTTTCTTCTAAAAATGACTAAGTGGCTAAATACTTTAGGATAGGGTAATAGAAAACATCAGTTTCCCCCTTTCATTTTCAGTCTGAAATTAAAATTTTATTTCTTAGTCATATCTGAAATGACAGGACAACTGAAGTATGGTGGTAGAAACTGCTGGATTCTATACTTATTTGTTTGATAAAACAATAGAAGGTTATTTTGATTTTCTGAACTTATGTATACTATCCCAATACTCCATTGATGATGGTTTGAATATCCCATTGATTGTGATCTCATTGGTCATCGAAGCACATTCTTCTGGGACCCAGGACAGATCAATTATCCTAAATTGTCTCAGTAGCTACAGATAACTGAGTTTCGGTTGACTTAGTGGTCCCAGAATCAGAACCAGAATTAGAGCCACTGTTGCTACAGCACAAAACACGCATGTAGTCCAAGAGAACATGAAGGTCACTGTCTTTTTTCACTGTTGTACTACCAGTGCCCAGAATAGCACCTGAACCCAGAATTATTTGTTGAACAAATATATCCATAGTTTAGTGACCTTCTAACAGATGACAGAGTCTTTAGCAACCTGTGTTGAAGGTTTTTCTATTTGGTTCCAAGCCCTAAATTCTTGAAATATTTTAAAATATTTTTAAGGCAGTTTTAGGAGACATCTTGTTTAGTATTCGTTTCTATGTGGATGTATGAGTATGTGTGTGTGTGTGTGTGTGTGTGTATGCTTTTTTTTTCCTTTTAATAGTTTGGGGAATTGTGTCCCTTAATATTAGTGTTCAGAAAATTATATTACCCATGTGCATATGTCTATAAGTTCCAATGTAAAGTATTTTAAAGAGTTATAAATAGGTAGTTGTTTGTACAAAATAGGTGCAAGTAATATGTCTGATATATAGTAAGACAGAAATATGACTTTCATTCTTGAGCAGTATTGAGGAGAACTCTAGGTAGGGGTCAGGCAGAGCTGAGTCTGGTCTCTACTTTGCCAGTAGTAGTTACGTAAGGCAAGGCAAATTAATTAACTGTTTCTGTGGCACAGCTTCCTCACCTACAAATAAGCCTAAGCATAACAAGTACTAACAAAAGGTTGCATGAATTCAATCCGAGACGTGTAAAACATTGCCAGTCAGGAAGACCACTGAAAAGCCCCAAGAGTCACAGCCAGGCAGGTGCTTAGGAAGTGACTACACAGTCCTATTGAAATCCAGAGGGAACCCACGTAGTTTCCATGTGCATATTAAGTCTAGACATAAGAGAGTAACGTTACTATGGGTATATGTAATGTGACAACAGAGATAGAAGAGGAGAAATGTCCACAAATAAAATGAGGCCTCAGGAAAGAAAACAGTCCGGGGAATACATGAAGTAGAGAGGGAAAATGACCTAATGTATCTTCTTAGGCTCCAAGGACAGTTCTATATAATAATTATATATAATGAAAACTTGAGTTATTCGGTAACCATTCAACCTAAAAATCAAAACACCTTCTACCTGACAGAAATTCTCAACTTGGGGGGAGGGGGGGGAGAAATATTTAAGAAATTTTCTTAGAAAGGTAAGAGATTTTTGTGTTCATATAGACTAGAGATGGGGAATGTCTGGCTCATGGGCCATGTAAGGCTTATGAAATTATTTGGTCTGGCCCTGCCAAGGCATTAGGGGTGAGTTAATTAAATGTTTGACTAAATATAGCAAGCTAATTCTTTTTAAAAAATATATATTTTATTGTTTTTTTACAGAGAGGAAGGGAGAGAGATAGGGAACTAGAAACATGGATGAGAAAGAAACATCGACCAGCTATACCACTGAGCCAAACCGGTTTCAGCAGCAAGCTAATTCTTAAGTTGATAATTTTGTATGGCTCGTGAATGATGTTAAAAATATCCAAATGGCCGTTGGCAGGAAAAAGGTTCCCCACCCAGAGTAAACCAAGGAGAAGAGGAAAATGTGCCTCATGTTACTTAGAGAGGTCAGATAGGCTTCAGTGCAGGTCACATTTGTGTCGGACAGGATGTGTTCTATTTTGAGAGACTGCTGAGAGATCATTCATGATACACCTGACAAACTCCTTCTCAACTGTGACGTGTTTGTCCAACTAAGCCACTTAAGTATGGCCTAGGTTTTCTTCCAGTCTTCAAATATCTTTTTGAATCCTTTCCATCTTTAAAATTGTATGGAATAGTAAAGCATTTGCAAAACATGCTTGGGATCTTTGGTCCAAAACTCTAAGAGCAAACAATGCCATCATAATCTTATGTTTTGTGTGTGTTTCTTATATTCTTTCTTTTCAATGATCTCAACCAACTTAATGAGAAAAAAAGAGTTGCTGTCAATGTAAAGCTTGAAGGGAAATTTCTGTCATTGAGTTCTAGTTTTTTCTCTAAGTTTTTAGGTTAAAAAATATGATGAAATAGAGTTGGCATCAAAGAACTAGTATATTTACAATTTTTTTAAAAAGCATTAAACCTGATTGCAGAAGCAATGCCATTTTAAGTGTCAAAATCCTTTCTGTAAAATGAACCCTTCTAAAAAATGAGCACTAATTCATTATTTAACAGCAGTACTTAAGTTAGCAGATTAATGGAAAAGAATGGAGGAGAACTTGAGACATGGAACAGGGTTTATGGGGGAAGTAAAAACAAAACAAAACAAAAAAACCCCCCAAAAACCTGAAATTCATAATATCACCCTTTCACTATACCTTAGGAGCCAAGAACTCAGAGCTGTTATTAACCAGACAGTTTCATACTAGTTATAGGTACCACTTAGTGAAAGTAAGGACTATTACAGTTTCATTTTACATGTAACTGTAGGATCAAAGCATATTTATAGCTTCCATTTACATATTAAGGATTTTTCTGTGTATAAAATGCTTTCACACCTTTGACTTCCATTTTGACTCCAACCAATCTTGTAGGATAATATTCAGATTCACTTTTCAGTTGAGGACACTGACTCTCAGAAGGAGTTAAGACAGTGCTTCTGTGCTATACAGTTCCAAAGGCATGTGTCGCACGTGCACATATGTTGGGAATGATGTTGCTACTATCATGATGACAGTAGATAATGATCTTACAGAACTTATAGTGGATATGTTCTTTGGTGGAGGCAGGAAAGAACCCAAATGACTATACAAAGTAATTTAAGGTAGTAGTATATGTAATGGGAGGGAGGTGGTTTATGCCTAATTAAGTGGTCAGGAGAGTCCTCTCTCAGGAAGTGACCTTTGAACTGAGAAGTATGTAGCAGGGAAAAGACAGCCAAGATCTGGACAGAAATGTACCAGGCAGAAATTTGTATGAGAAGACTTTGCAGTAAAATTTTTATTCTAAGTAGATGATGACATAGAGAAAAGCTCTGTTTAAGGTCTGCAGTACATGCCTGCTTTTAAATGTTTGAAGTAAGCTCTGCCTTTAAAAGAAAATATGTTTATACAGTTATTTCCTACTTACATGCCCTTTTGTATTCAAGAGTGTCCTTGCAACTCTGACAATAATTCTAAGGATAGGTTTAGGTCCAGGCTGTGCTTTCTTTCTTTAAAAAAATTCTTATATTCTCTGGCAGCTGTAATATACCATGAATATTAAATTAAAATCAATTGCACACTTACTTATCCTACTCTAGGGATAAGAAGCATGAGCTAACTGAAAATTAACTTCCACTTTAAAAACATGACTTCATTTCAAAAGCTTACAGTACTATCTGAGAAAGTTTGATAGCCTCATGTCTCTTCAGTAGAATTCTTGTGAAACTAGTTGGGGTGGAAATAGGAAAACGAAACAGTATTAAAATATATCTCAAGCTGACATGAGATCAACTCAGCTTTCTTTCCAGGGAACTTGAGTGCTGCCAGAGTGTGTAGTAGATGGGAATCGGATCTTCTCCAAACATACAATATATGTCCACCCCCCCGTTTAAAACAAAACATATTCTAGCCGAGATCGGTTTGGCTCAATGGATAGAGCGTCAGCTTGGGGACTGAAGGGTCCCGGGTTCGATTCCAGTCAAGGGCATGTACCTTGGTTGCAGGCATATCCCCAGTAGGGGGTGTGCAAGAGGCAGCTGATCGATGACTCCCTCTCATCGATGTTTCTAGCTCTCTATCTCTCTCCCTTCCTCTCTGTACAAAATCAATAAACTATATTTTAAATTAAAAAACAAACAAACAAAAAACATGTTCTAAATCGGGGGTGGGAAACCTGTTTTGTGCCAAGGCCCATTTGGATATTTATATACAAATTTATCAACTTAAAAATTAGCCTGCTGTATTTGGTCAAACATTAATTAACTCAGCCCTAATGCCAGAGCAGGGCCAGACCAAATGATTTCACAGGCCTCATAGGGCCCATGGGTCGAATATCCGCGCCCCCGCGCCCCCCCCCCCCCCCCCCCCCCCCCCCCCCGCGACCTCCCCATTCTAAATAAGGAAAATCTTAATACTCTCCTAGTAAGGATCACTTCAAGGCTGACTGCTACAAAGAGGGAGGGTGAACTTAGGAAGTTGCAGAGGAACCACAACATGAGCAAAAAGATCCCAGGGCTCTGGCTATGGCTGAGGCCCAGGTGCTGGGGCTGACCATAGAGTGCCTTCAGCCCTGTCTTCGGATTTGAGCACAGAGAAGTGCATCCCAGCTTATTTATGGTCATGGTAGAGTATAACTTACAAGGATGTATTTGTGAGCGTGTGGACGGTTAGGGAAGGCCATGCTGAAAAGTGAGGACAGGATATCAAGACCAAAGAATATGCCATGTGTGCGTCAGCCGTTATCAGTCCTCTAATTTTATGGGAAGGGGGGATTCTACTTTAATTTAGAAAATTAAGACATGAAGAAATGAAATCATATGGTCAATAAGCAGCAGAGTAAGATTACACCTCTTTTCCTTCAGGAGAAGGATGATGATGATGTTGTAAATCAATCAAAAATGGCTGCTGCTTCTAGGTTGTAGCAAACTGGTTTCTTTATTACAATAGATTTACTTAAAACATTATTTTTGTTGACAAATGATTTCAATGTGCCTCCATGCAGAGGATTGTGCTCACATTTAGAATTTCCCTATTGTAATACCTGTCTCTTTGTTACAAAATAAATTCAGTTAAAATGTTGAAAGTGCTAAGCACTAACAAGCATAAATGAATAGTAGATGAATGACAGATGAATCATATTTCTGTATC
Organism: Pipistrellus hanaki; assembly: GCF_964339955.1. NCBI lineage: Eukaryota > Metazoa > Chordata > Mammalia > Chiroptera > Vespertilionidae > Pipistrellus > Pipistrellus hanaki. The sequence goes on from NC_140512.1 coordinate 33,113,194, forward strand.
AACATCAGAGAATTATATTTAAAACCAGTCATTTCCAAAATTATTAAGAAATAATGGTCAAATTTATGCTCTTCCCCCAAATACTCCTGACTATATTTCAACACCCACTTTTAAATGATTGAACTGTCTATGGAGGGAATTATTTTGAATAATATTTTCTAAGCAAGGAGCCTGGGTTGCCTGGCACTTAATAAACAGTAGTTAATATTGATTGGTTGAATAAATGAACAAATGGAAAGAAAATGCAGTGCCTAAGTAACTATATTACTAAATATTACCCATGTCATTGCTGGAAATGATGCTCAGTTAGACATATATTTTTCCTTTCCTTGCCTTCCCCTCCCCATTCCCCTTTCCCTTCCCTTTCTTTTTCCCTTCCCTTTCCCTTCCTTTCCTTCTTCTTTGTTTTTTTTAGAGTAGAAGGGAGAGATGGAGGGGAGGGGAAAGAGAATGAGAGCTACACATTTATTGGTTGCCTCCTGCATGTACCCTAACCAGGGCCAGGGATCAAACCTGCAACCCAGGTACATGCCTTTGACTGGGATTCAAACCTGCGACTCTTGGTGCACAGGCTGATGCTCTAACCACCAAACACACTGGCCAGGGCAACAGGTGTATTTTTAAAGATTAGTTTCATCCATTCTGACTATTGGATCATGACTCCATAATTTATTCAATTTCTATAGCATTTAAGAACAGAATAAAGTTACTATGGTTACACCTTATAGCAAAATTGATAAAAGGCTCTCAAATAGGCAAAGGAGAGTCTATAAGTAGTCTACTGTTTTTAATCTTTTACTTCAAATCAATTCTAAATGACTCACAGTGCTTCCATATATGGGAAATTTTCATTATTAAATGTTTATTTAATCATCCCCATTTTTATTAAGAAATTTATATTTTACATTGAGCATTCCTGTGAATAAAGTTATCAGTGTCATGCAATCCATTTGGAAACCTGAATCGGTTCCATTAAGCTGATAGAGTTTGCTATTGATAGGTCAAATAGAATACATTTCCCAGGGCTCTGGCAACTTTGCCATGCGTACAATGGAATTCTTTTGTGTTAGTAATAGAATATAGTAAATAAAATGTATTTCTTGCTGCTTCTCATTTCTTTTAGGCTCTGAAGTACTGATAAATTCAACAACAGTGCCACTCCTTACTGTTTTTTAGATTAATTTATTTTTCTGTTATTTCATTATAAATGCATGACAAGAATACAATAATCACTACTAGTAAATTAATAACTGGATGCATACTACCCGCATTTGTTATTTCCTGTTAATGTTGGTTGTTTCTAGTTTGTCAAAGTACATTAAAAACAAATTATGATATTATGTGAACACTAAAATTAGCATATTTTAATATATGCACCTATTTTTGTCTTCCATTCCTGATTGAAATCCATTACTAAGACTGATGTTTTATTTCTTTTGTGCTTGAAATTGAATTCTGCATCAGCATAGATAGTAAATATTTATTTGAGGAAATTAGAATTCCTCCAAACAGAAGAGGATTTCTCTTCCTAGTTAAGTTGCTTGTCATGCTCAAATAATATATTTTTCTTTATTATTGTTTCCAATTTTTTTTTTCTTAAAAACATTTTCCATCCCATTGAATTATTATAACTAGTAAATAAAAAGTAGAACCCTCAGATTTCTTTACTTTGGTAACTGCTTGCCTGGAACTACCCCGTTTCCCCGAAAATAAGACAGTGTCTAATATTAATTTTTGCTCCCAAAGATGCGCTAGGTCTTATTTTCAGGGGATGTCTTATTTTTCTATGCGCTAGGTCTTATTTTTGGAGGATGTCTTATTTTCGGGGAAACACGGTATTCATTTCCAGGACACATTTTCAACCTTGCTCTTTTCTCTGGTAACTGGTAACCTGGCACCGGATTCCATTACCTGGGAATGTTGTTTTTTTCTTAATATCCTTTGGAGCTCATATCAGATATCTATTTAGGATTTACCAGGACAACATGTATTCTCATTGTACTCTATCAGCTAGGTATTTTTAAGGGAGATACTGGTATATTCACTTTTTGTATGTAAAAAGATTGGACAGAGTGAAAGTCAGATAGCAACACAAGACTAAATATTAACTTCTTTTCTAAGACACTTAAAAATTCTGAATTGTGCCAAGAGCTTTTTATTAAAAAGCAAGTTTATCTAAACTAATAAAAGGGTAATATGCAAATTGGTCAGGACACCCTCACAATAGTGACTGAACAGCATGCTCCATAGGGTGACCAGGCCAGTAGGGGGATTAGTGAGGGACAACCAAATGACTGAACAAGCAGGCTGTGTGGGGTGACTGGAGACCAGACCAGCAGGGGGGTTGTTGGGGGAGAACAGGCTGGCGAGAGAGTGCCGTGAGGGGCAGCCAGGCCAGCAGAAGGGCAGTGAGGGATGACCACGCTGGCAGGGAGGGCAGTTGGGGGTGGCCAGACCAGCAGGTGGGTGGGAGGGGCAGTGAGGGGTTATAAGGCTGGTAGAGGGGTGCAGTGGGGGTGATCAGGCAGGCAGGAAGGTGAGCAGTTAGGAGCCAGCAGTCCTGGGGATCGGGCCCAAACTGGCATTTATATATCTCCTGAGAGGTCCGGGATTGGTAAGTGTGCAGGCTGGGCTGAGGGGATCCCCTCCCAGTGCACGAATTTTGTGCACCAGGCCTCTAGTTTATAACAGAAGAATAACATTTCTTTTTATTTTAAAATTTTATAATTTTGCACATACACAAGTAGAGAAAATAGGACAGTGAATCTGTGTGTACACCATTTTCAGAAACTCAATTTTCTGATATAAGTGGCTAAATAAGTGAGTTAATGACTGGGATCACAAGTAACTAAAAAGTTTCCTGATGGGCCTTAAAACTGAAAAAGTGAAAAATATTGCTCCAACTTTTTCTTCTCTGCTGATATAGCACATAATGAGAAAAAGTCTCAGATCTAAGTTAAAGCACCATTATATTAATATAATCAGATCTTTATTGAATAGCACATTCTCTTTCTATGTTCCTACCCTAAGGAAGCTTACCTGTTTATTGGAAAAGAAAATGTAAAGATATTATATTCCTAGTAGTCCAAGCTAGTCTGCAGTTACTATCTATAAATAGAGAAGAGCTATTAACATATCAATTAGGGTCATATTTGCATTTCTGTTGTCATAAAAAAAAATCTGTGTTCTAATTTAGATCTCCCTGTTATATTACTTTCTTTATTGCCTCTCAGTAAGAAATACTCAGCTTGAAATTTACATGAATATGTGAATAATACTGGCTTCCATTTGGCGGAAGGGACCAATTTTGGTCAATATTTCACAGCATGACACTTCTCTAACATAATAGGATCACACTTAGATTATTGGGGAGTTATGCTTTACAGTATAACCATTAATAAAAGAAGCAGCAATTCTGAAAGCTTATAGCTCTTTCATGTACTTGGACATTAACCTGTGTTTGTTCCTTATCCCAGTAAAAGACATCTGGGTATCCTCATGTATAAAATATATGTGTACTCATACTGAGAAAAGGAAGGTGGTCTTAAAACGAAGTATATAGATCAGTGCCTGGCTGTGCTAACTGAAGAATATCTCACAGCATAAATAAACTTTGCACAGAAAAATAAGGAGTGGAATGAGCGTATCTGATGATTGGAAAATGATGTAAGACCACTATAGTAGGAGACAACAGGGAAAGGTGCTCAGGAATGGGAAAGTGATGGACCTTAAAGGAGACTATGAGGTCGCTGAGACTTGAATTATCCTGAGATATTATTTTTCTTTTTCTTTTTTTTTTTTTTTTGAGTGGTTGTATCCACTCAACCATCTAGTGGTTGAGAGCACTAGAACTATAGAATTAGGCTTTCATATTTTTCAACCATGAAACATTTGGAAGCCTTGAAATACTATTATTATAGATAAAAGTCCTCAAACATCAGTAAAAATAATGAGTAATGGGTTAAAGAACAATGGCTAACTTTTCTCATGTTCTATGTGGCAGAACATGCCTATCTATGTTGAACTTGTTGGAAATAAAACATTAGCATAGATGGGCCATGTTGTTATTTGATCTATATGTATTTAATAATTATAGCCTCATAATTTTCCAATAAAAATTTGTCTTTTCATAATAATTATTATAACTATAAACTTTGGCCCTTTAATACTTAGTTATGGAAACTGACTGGTTTAACTTATAATAATATTAAAAGTAAGAATGTCATTAATCTGATCTTTGTATCCTGAAAGGAAAAAGCAAAACAAAAACTTGAGTTTAGCATATCACTGAGCACATAAGTACTTGTTGAGTTTAAGTATTCAGCAGGAAAGCAAGGCTGAGGTGATGGTGAAACGCAGCTCCCAGCTGAGATTAGAATCCATCATTTTGAGGAAGATCCTTCTCTATTATAGCAAAGGTTAAGATACGTTTGCTTATTCAGCAGAGTACACAGTGTTAACTGTTTTTCTTCGATACACTTATTCTTATTAAAACCCCAATTACCGTGGAGAGCCCTGTTTTGATTAATGTTGCTATTTCTATTTGATGGCTTTGCCTCAAGGTTATAACTTTTTTGTGTGGAACATAACCCAGTTTAATCTTGTTAGATCAATCAGTTCCCATATCAGATAGTCATACACATTTACAAATATCTTTTAATCTAAAAGTTATGCGATGGCGATGATGTACTTCTGAGGCTCTTTCTTGTGACTCTACTAACCAACCATCCATGTATCTGAAATGGTTTATTTTTGTAAAAATATTTGAACATGAAAAATTATATGGCAACTGATAGGATGGTAAAAAATCACATGATGGATGGATTAGTGTATTATTGAATTCTGTGTGAGTCATTTCATGATTTTTAAGAAAATAAAAGATACTGCATAGTAAACAATTTCAAAACATTATTTTTAGGTAAAATGTATATATCACTTTGGGGTTCAAAGACACAGACAACTAAAAGTCATTATCAATCTATAAAATTTTATGCAATTATTGCTTCTTGGAACTTAAAAGGGGACTGATATTTGGTGAGACATATTTTGGTGTCCAAGCAGCTAGGTTTTTCAGATGGATGATTCTGTTTCGCTCAGGGATGACAAAGATGTCAGAAATCTAAAGGGGAGTTCTGAGCACCATTGATGCTGGCTTATATAAATCAGTATAAATACCCTGTAATTAATGCAAAAATTGACTGTTAGAAACAAAAACATAGCCAAATGCGAATGATCAGCTACTCTTGCCTAGAACATTGCCAGTATATACACAGTACTTATTGTGTCATATTAATCAAATGAGTCAGATTGTCAATAAATAAAGCATTTCCATATTTCACAAAGGATATAAAAGATGGATCTAAGATTTTACATCCTCCAGAAAGGAAAAGCAAGACAAAAGTTTAATATGCTCTCTGGCTGCTGAACACTCTGTTGACTTGGGAAAATTAGTGTCATTATTATTTCCTGTCAGTGTCCCATGGTTTAATTGGTGGTATATGTTAGATAGCAAAGAAAAAGAAACTCTTTGGGAAGATCCACATGACTGGATAGAACAATGTTCATGTTGATTTTAAGTACCACTGGCTATTCCTCACACCATGGTGATTTTGAAAATATCAGTACTGAGCAACACAGAAAAGCTCAGTAGGGACTCAGTGGTGATTGTGGTTGGATCAATCAGAACTCTATGATCTTTTGTCCATAATACACAAAATAATTCTCTTCAGAGAAGTGGATACACTACATAGCTGGACTGGGGTGAGGAACATCCGGGAGTCCCATGTTTGATAATTATACCTTTTTGTGAAATGAAAGGAAGTACTCTAGTCTGAAAAAAATTAACTGTTTTTTCTCATAATGTCAACTGATTAAAAAATAGAGAAAAGCACTTAGCATATTAAATTAGTTTTCTGAATTCTTACAACATTTTAACTATTTATGGATGTTTTCTTAAGATATTTCACATATAATAAAAATACTATAATTAAATATAAGGCGATGCAGACCACATTAAATGTAGGTGTGTATATTCACAATATATGTGGATGTACACACCTAAATATATATACTTTTTACATTTGTGAACACATATATATGTATATATATGTATATGTTTATATATACATATATATAATTATATAACTTTAAAGTGATCTTTAAATGGTAACAAGGTCTAAAACAGTTATAAAATATCAAATAATTTTGAAATAATTTTGCATTTATAACTATTTCTAAAATAGAGTACCATTGTTAGTAGAAACTTATAATTTAACATTACATATGATATACATATATTATGTATAATTGAATTTGATCATATTTACATCAAAATGTCTGATTCATCACACATTTTCTTATGGCAGACAGGGTTTTGGTCTGAGTCTTGGGTTCTAATTCTACATGCACCATTAGCTGGATGGTATTACAAATGATTTTAAATAATTTTTTAAAAATTATTTGGAGAAGCAATAATTCTTGCATCTCTGTCCTGCATCATTAAATTTCCATCGAAGTGATTATTCACATTAATAATGAAACATGCTGTTATTTCTCTTGTTTTAAATAATAACAGTAACAATTGCAGCAACCGTCTTTAGATTGTACATTTTCTTTCGCCTCACACTCCAATATAATACTTTCCTTTATTGAAAACATTCTCTAATGATTTATCTATATTGGTAATCTTCAATTCTTTCCTTCCTATTCTATCTTAAATCTGTATATTTCGGCTTTTCTCTCATAGCAGTCATGGATATTACTGTCAAGCTCACAATGACTCACACTAGGAGAAGGAATGGGTAATTCCCAGTTCATATATTATTTGACCTAACAGATGCATTTGATAAAACTGACCATTTCCCCGCTGCCTTGAAACTTTCTTCACTTGGATTTCCTTCTCCTTTTGGTTCTTCTCTGACCTTATTGTCACCTTGTGTCCAGACTCCATGGTTTAGTCTTCCATTTCTGTTCAATCTCTAAATGTTGGAAAGCACGGAACTCAGTCATTGGGCCTCTTTTCTTACAGCAGCCCTCTACTTCTATCAGATTTATGTCTTTTAAGTGTCATTGTATCACTCAAAATCAAATGAGGATACACAACTACATAGTGATTTGAAAAGTGGAAGTTTAAACAGAGGGTTGCCTGCTAAGGGGAAATAACTCTAAAGAATACAGGAGTGTGCCCCATCTGGTTTACATCAGTGGATAGAGATGTTGTCCTGGGTTTGATTCTGGTCCAGGGCATGTACCTTGCAAGCTGGATCCCTGGCCCTGGTCTAGGTGAGTGCAGGAGACAACCAATAGATGTTTCTTTCTCTCTATCAGTCTCCCTTTTTCCACACTCTCTAAAAATCAAAGGAAAAATACCCTCAGGTGAGGCTACAAAAAAAGAATACAGGAATGCAAATATAAGGAGTAGCCACTATCTCTAGGGCTAAGACCAAGCATCAAGTCAGAAAAAAAATATGGAGAAGAATTTCTTTCCGCCAGGGATGAGGTCCAGATTTTACTGGAGAGGGTGTGCCATGGCCAACTGGATGGTGGAAGAGTCACTGACATAGTGCACATATATGAACTCTCTGGAAAACCGTAGGGATAGTGCGCTGGAAAGCTTATTTCTGGGGTCCCAGAGAAAGCTGCTGTGGGCCTGATTGCCTCCCTGCAGAAGCTTGCCAAGAAGAGCCTATTTCCAGGAAGAAGAATCACTCCTTTCCTTTGTCCCTCAGGAAACTTCTACTTAGGAAGTGTTTCATGGTACCAGCTGGTGAGGGGCAAATATGCTTGAATCAAAAGCAGGATAAATGCAGGTAGATGTGAAGTCAAGAGGTGATAAAGAATTTTACTTAATATATGTGTATATATATATATATATATATATATATATATATATATATGATTGACTTTTTTACAGAGAGAAAGGGAAAGGAACTGAGAGTTAGAAACACCAATGAGAGAGAAACATCAATCAGTTACCTCCTGCACATCCCCTACTGGGGATGTGCTTGCAACCAAGGTACATACCCTTGACCGGAATTTAACCTGGGAGCCTTCTGTCTTCAGGCTGACACTCTATCCACTGAGCCAAACCGGTTTTGGCAAGAATTCTACTTTTTTAATGTGATTTTTTCCCCCCCTTAATAAAACTTTCCCCCCCCCCTGTGTTTTTGGCCAGGTTCAATATCAAATAAATTGGTCATAAATAAACGGTTATTTTGAAGTTGAGAAACAACTACTGTGTGTGTCTTTTTAAAATTTTATTTCCTCTCATTTTCCTATCTCTAACTCTAATCCTAATGTATTATTAGTAATTTAAGAAAATAGGACTGTATTGTAGGTATAAATATACCATTGATTATAAGAAGTGATCAAATACTATTGTTATAAATTATGCATAAAGAACATAATATAATATGGTTTTTTCATATGTAATGAATATTTAATTTTTAATTTATCATAATTCTGTTCACCTTTATTTTAGAACTACCCTGTTCCCCCGAAAATAAGACAGTGTCTTATATTAATTTTTTCTCCTAAAGTTGCGCTAGGTCTTATTTTCAGGGGATGTCTTATCTTTCCATGCGCTAGGTCTTATTTTCGGAGGATGTCTTATTTTCGGGAAAACACGGTAGTAGCCCTGTGCACGAATCCGTGCACCGGTAGCATTCTGCGGGGCCTGGCCACTCTGAGCCTCTTGCCCAGAGGCTATCCATGGCCGAGAGGCCCATGTGTGCCCTGGCCTGGCCAGAGGCCCATCTGTAGCAGGGTGTGGAATACTGGCCTCGTTGCCGCAGCTACGAAGTAAGCATTCCACCGGGCTGCTCATGCTGCCTGCTCTCAGCAGCCACCCTCTAGGACTGGGGGACTCGGCAGGGCTGAGAGGATTGGGTGCCACCATCTTGTGGCTATGGCAGCACTATTTTTGTGACAGTGATGGTTAATTTGCATATTGCCCTTTTATTAGATAAGATAACTTTTATATCCTAATTTAGATGCCACAAATCTTTTTAAGTGTCATAAAAATTAAAATCATTATCCCATCTCCTTCCTGATATATTTCTTCAGAGAAAGTTAAGGAATGAGAAAGCTAAGGAATTCCAGTCATTCCACTGACCATATACCAGAATTAATTGTAATCAGTGATGATATTTCTGCTACTTTGAGTAATTAAAAAATACGACCTAAGTATCTCTTAGCTTCTATTAGCTTTTACCTCCTCTAGGTGTGTCTATTCACTAGCAATACTGCAAAAAACCCATGGTTTGGTTAACTTATTCTCAGCTTTTACAATAGGAGCATTTCATACATCATTGGAAAGCCAAGGGAACTATTTTCAGGTCATTATTACAAATTCTGAAGGATTGCTTGCTTAGCATTAATGTTATCTTCTTTGAGAAAGATTCAGTGACTAGCTTATTAACAACTTTACCAAAACATACTTGATCAACCAGCCTTCTATGTTAACACAGCACTGTATGTAGTCCTCCATTGACACTTTTCATGTTTTATAATTATTAGAAGCCCAGTGCACAAATCCACGCACCTTGAAAGAAACTGTGGGCCACGAGGCTGCAGTGGGCACAGGGTGGGTCTTGGCCCATCCTCCACACCTCCGCCTGGCCCCTCCTGCTGGGGTCCTCTGGCCCCCTGTTGGCCAGTAGTCCTCCTCCCGCCACTCCCACACATTGATGGTACCAGTCCCACTCGTACCCACTGATGGCATGGAGCGATTGGGGCTGGTGCCAGCAGCAGGTGCAAACAGCAGCTGCTGCCCCAATTGCCCCTCAGGAGCAGGGGGAGGTGGAGAATCCCTCAGGGGCATTCGGGGCTGAAAGTCACTGCTTGCACCCACTGATGGTGCTAAGCAATCCGGACGGGCGCTGTATGTGGCAGTGGGTGCCAGTGGCGTCTCTGCCGGCAGTGGATGAGAGTGTGGCCATTGCTGGCAGTGGGTGTAAGAGGTGCCTGCTGACTTTGATTGCCACTCAGGAGAAGTGGGAGGTGTAGAAACTTTGAGGGTTGATCAGGGCTGGCAGTCACTGCTTGCACCCACTGACAGTGCTGAGGGATCAAGGCCAACACTGGACGCTGGCAGAGGGTGTGAGTGGTGTCTGCACCTGCAGTAAATGCAAGGGCTGCATAAGGGAACAAAGAATTTTCAGCAATCACCAGAGGCTCATCCCAGTGACAGCAACCAGCACCCCGCCTTGGTGTGGTGCCCCCACTCACCTGCTCCACCATCGCAATGCCTGCCATATTCTGCACTCTGTTGCCTCCTGCCAATGCCCACTATGTTCTGCACATGCCCCCTTGTGGTCAGCACACCTCATAGCAACCAGTTGTTCAGTTTTTCACCATTTTTTCAGTTTTTCACCATTTTGTCTATTTGCATATTAGGGTTTTATGTATATATAGATAGCATAGTCTGTGGCTTATAGATACATAAAATTCCTCATTGAATATATATGAATTGAATATATATGACTATATATATGAATACATGGACATGTTATCATTGAAACAAAACAACTTTTCTTTCTATATTTTCAAATATCTTACCAACATGCCTTAATATGTTTAGGTTTAGGCGATTTTCAGTATTATACAATAAAACTAATTAGGTGGTTTTGATTTCTTCATTTCTATCCTTTGTGTTATACTACACTGTTTCTGTTGTATACAAGGGAGAGTAAGATTAAGCTAAATAGTGACTACATATTTTGTGTATCTTTGTTTATAAAAGCAAAATAATATTATTAAATTTTAAGTCAATGTTCTCATTTAAAGTGTTTATCCAAAAGTGAGTTATGTCATTAATCTTTTATATATCAGTACTTAACTTCTTTGAAAGATAATTAACTAAAAATGTTATTTTTTAATATTTTGTTCATTAGATTCTACATCTGAGTCAGGTTGTGTGATACTTATCTTTCTCTGGCAAAAAATGTTAATTTATTTATAATGTATGGATAATTAAAATTTCTGACAATGGCACAAGGAATGGACTTAGATGGTATAAATAAAATTGTATGCTTCAACCTTACATTTTGTGTGAATGATACTCTAAGTAGCTATAATAACTTGAAAATGCACACTTAACCCTTAGCTCTAAATATTACAAAGAAGTATAGAGAAAAGCTAATAGAGCAATTTAAATAGGATATTAAAAGGTACTCAGTTAACCCAAGAGAAAACTGGAAAGGAGAATGAAACAAAAACCAGTTGGCGTAAGTACAAGAAAAATAGAAAAAATGGTATACCTGAGTATAACCACATTAATAATTCCATGAATTATCAATGGAATAAATAATTAAAAGGCAGAGATTGTTGGAGTCGATTGGAAGCTGGTAAACTATGGACTTTGTGCTGGCCTCCTGTTTTGATAAACTTTTATTGCAATATTATTATACCTGTTAACTTATATATTGTCTATGGCTATTTATGTGCTATAAAAGCAAAATTGAGTATTTGCAACATATAATTCTAAAATATTAGATATGTGAACTTTTAAGAAGATGTTTGCTAACCATGGACTAGATAAGTAGTGTTTGGCTGTTCCTTATAAATTTGAACATATACCTACCCAATGAATTTGAATTATATACTCAAAAGAAAAGAAAAAGCATATATTCAACAAAGATTTGGGTACAAATGTCCCCTAGCAATATTACTTATAGTAGTCTCAAACAGCAAACATGTCATATATCCATCAACTAGAGAACAGAGAAGCAAAATTGTTATATTCATATAACGAAATGCTACGCACTGATGAGAAGAATGATGCAACCACATGGGTGAATCTTAGAAACTTTGTGCTGAGTAAGAAGCCAAAGGGTGGGAAGGTGCACACTGAACAAATCTATTTACATGAAGTTAAAGGGATGCAAAATTAATTTAGTTTCAATAGAATTAGAATAGTGGTCATCTATTTGTGATTGAGGATTGAGAGAACATTTTGCAGTGATGAAAATATTAGGTATTTTGATTGGGTGGTGGTGTAGTATATGCACACGTCAAAACTCAGAGTTTCATAATAATATATATGTATTTGCATATGATAATCTGAAAATGCAATGAAAAATTCCTCTCTTTGTCAACTGCAAAAGAACAACAAAACAAAGAAAAAAGCAATTGGAAAATATTTTATTCCTGGAATTTGAAATACATACTACTTTTTACCATATGATAATTTTTTTTGGTTCAGTACAATCTTAATTTTATTTTGAATACTGGTATAAAAGGAAATGATAAATTGTCCTTTAGCAAATTACTTACATTGTTGTTTTTATTTTATTTTTAGGAAGTATTTTGCTATTAATAGTTTCATTTACTGACTTCATTCTATATAATAAAAGTATAATATGCAAATCGACCAGACGGCAGAACAACTGGTCACTATGACACATACTAACCAATAGGGGGCAGACACTAAATGGAGGAGTTCCCCCCTGGTGGTCAATGCACTCCCACATGGGGAGCACTGCTCAGCTGGTGAGCACAGTGGTGGTGATGGGAGCCTCTCCCACCGTCATGGCACTCAGAGATCCCCTGAAGGTCCCAGACTGTGAGAGGGCACAGGTAGAGCTGAGAGAGCCCCTTCCCTCCAGTGCATGCATTTTGTGCATTAGGCCTCTAGTAATAATATTAATTAGGTGAGGAAAGATATATCCCACTCATCTGCTGGCCAGTTGCATTGAATCCAGCTTTGTATGTTTTGATATTAAAAATACACAATTTGTTAAGCTTTTAGAAAAGCCTTTCAGGGTATACATTGATTTTATTACCAAGCATGTACTTAATCTTTGTTTCTAAATTTTCTCCATAGCCTTGTAAATGTGTTTTTAAATTATAAACATTTGTGAGTAAATTGTAGATGCTATGAACTTTAAAGGATTTCATTATTTCCGTATTAAAGAGTTGCTAGTAAGGATTATGACATAAAATTATAACAATGATGTACTATGAGAAAATAATAATTACTCTTGGAGGCTTGGGAGCAATTTGAAATAAATCAATGGGGAAAGTGAAAATTCTCTTAAGATTCTGTGAGAGAGAAAAAAAATAGATGTTTTATTTGGATATCAGGATTTAAGGTAATTTCATTGTATTAAGGACTTCTAAAGAACTGGAATTGAAAGTGGAACTAGTTAAAAAAAAAAAAATCCCAGATTATGTTTAAAAAGACTCAGATAGAACTCACTTATATCCAATTTCAACCATACCTTACTTTGATTTCTACCAGATTTGCTGTCTTTGAATAACTATGGACCATTTGCACGAAAGTGGGAGTATGCACACATTTCCCCCTCCTTCAGCCTAACTTTGCACTGCTGATCACACTCTAACGGCATTTCTAAGATAAACACATCAGGAGAGAAGGAGGCTGGCGGGTGGGGGAACGTGGACCTGGTGTGTTTCCTGCCTAGCTGGCTCAGTATAGACATTTGCTGCCCTCCCTGGTGATTACATGCGGCTCTACGCTATAAAAAGAAAAGAAACGTATGTTTAAAATGCATTTAGGGGCTCTGAGGGTTACAATGAAGTGCGCATTTATTTTAGTTGGTTTGAGTTTCAGTTTTAAATGCTTTTACTTGACTGTGTAAAATCTTTCTCTCTTGCTGTTTGGAAAATTGCACCTGTACAGACAAAGGTCTCATTTGATTCAATATTACTTTACTTTTATACACAGTCTTTCTATAAAAATCATGTTCCAAAAGGCTGAGCTAAATAATGGTGCTTCAAAATGAAAATACATTTTAAAAAGCCAGGGAAAGGAAAAGCAGGTGTCCAGCAAAATGGTAAAATACCAAGGTTGATAATTTTATTATTATTTCCACAAAGCCATATCTATGAAGGATATTTTCTTATTGTTGTACCGGTACAGGAAGAGCCATAGCTAGAGAAATACCTACACTGTCAGTATAGAATGTTTCCTCTATTCTTTCAGGCCCTATCTCTGGAGTTGCAATATTTAGCGAATAAAATCTATACTAATAAAAGGGTAATATGCTAATTAGACCAGGAGACCTTCTGATGCCCTTCCAGGCAAAGCCATGGTGGTGGGACTGAGGTAGAGGCGGTTAGGGGCAATCAGGCCAGAAGGGGAGGGCAGTTGGAGGTGATCAGGCCAGCAGGGGGGTCAGTTCGGGACAAGTAGTTCAGCAGGGGGAGAAGTTGGGGGCAAGCAGGCTGGTAAGGGGGGACAGTTGGGGGCAAGAAGGCTGGCAATGGGGAATAGTTGGGGCCAAGAAGGTTGCGGGGAGAAGTTGGGGGCAAGCAGGCTGGCAGGCAGAGTGGTTAGGGGTGATCAGTCAGGCAGGCAGGTGAGTGGTTAGGAGCCAGCCATCCAGATTGTGAGGGGGATGTCCGACTGCCAGTTTAGACCCTATCCTTATGGCATTGGCTAGAGTCTCATTGTACAGACACTTGCTTCCATTCTGCAGATCTCAAATTCCTCATCCAACTATTAACTCTAGTCCCCAGAACTTTTAATAAGCGTAAACTATTTTATTTGCCCTTTCATGAAAAAACATCGTCAACAATATTGTTTTTGTTTTGTATATGTACTTATTTAGTTAAAAAAAAAAAGTGTCACTGCCAATGTATTTCACTGGATTAAAAAAAAGCTACTCTCTTAAGCTACTCATCAGACTAAAATTGATGATAAGGTATCATAGTTTTTCAGGCTGATGATAGTTTCAGTTTTCATATGGGGTGATTAATTCAATAGAGAACATACTTCCCTTAACAAGTAGGCTTATCATCCAGGACAGATTTATCCATCCTATTAGGGGATTAATGGTACTGTGAATATATCAGGAACTCAAAATGCAGACCTTTCTCTAGAATATGTTATCTATTCTTGATAAATCCTACTTAATTCTACCATATACCATACACTTTATTTACCTTACAACAGGATTTAATCTCTAAATATATTACATTTTATCTTGTGAATTTATTTACCATTGAGAAAGATAAAAATAATATGTATGGTAATGACATTTAGAAAAATGGATATTTCCCCAAACCCAGTGTCAGCTCACAGATAGCTGTGCAGAAGAAAAGCTCTGAACCCCACTGAATACAATTAGTACAATCAGAAGCTTATAATTAAGAATAAGAGAGTGAATACATGTGTAATCATCCTTAATATTGGTATCTGGCAAGCAGGCTTTTCAGGATTCATTAAGGAGTTTCACTGATACTCTGTAATAGGATGTGAATAATAGGATTAATATAGCTGTGGGCAGTGTTAGGCCAGCTGGCAATAGATCAATCCAAAAAGCTGGGCATATTAAAAGGATTATAGATTAGCAATTAGATGGCTTCACAAGAAAGGAATAGTTCCTTGAGCATCTCTAAAGGTTAACGGAGAGAGAATGTCAATTTCTTCAGTTTATAATCCAGTGGTGCCTGAAGATGAGAGAGGAGATGGGATTTAGACTATGATCAAGACTGACATAATCAAACAAAATCATCTTTTAGTATCAGCATCTGGATTTCAAAGGGAAGAGATCTTAGTATGTGGTGAAGAGAACACTTGTGATACAATAATAAAGTAGTTTGAAGGCCAAAGGTTTTGGTGTTAGAATTCTGAGAGACATGTCATAGTTACCATATTTTCTGGTGTATAAAATGACCGGGCGTATAAGATGACCCCCTAATTTTACAGTTAAAACATAGGTTTAGGCCTATATTCGCTGTATAAGACTACCCCCCACTTCCGAGGCAAAACCAGTTCTTTTTTAATAGACCGCCTCTCCAACTCAGCCAATCCAAGCAGGCTTTTTATGCATGCAAATTATACATGTTCTGTACCTGAAGCTACACTGTGTTCTAGTAAAAAGCCTGCTCAGATTGGCCAGAGTCAGAGAAGTGGTCTATTAAAAAAAGAACTGGTGTTGCCTCGGAAGTGGGGGGTAGTCTTATACAGCGAATATAGGCCTAAACCTATGTTTTAACTGTAAAATTAGGGGGTCGTCTTATACACCGGAAAATACGGTATTCAACTCTTCTCCTCAACATTAAGCTTCCAAGCATTTGTGAGATCCCGTGGTGTATATAAGTTAACTCTAATTTTCTGTGGATAAAAATCAATGCTATGCATTATGACTACCACATTCTATTGGAATTTCAGCTTGACACATACTTTAAATTTATCAATAATATATAGTTATCCGAGAGTCTGCCTCCTTTAATGTTTTCTGCTGATGTATTTACAAGTGGTGAATTGTATTGCTTTTGATTATACCCTATAAAAGTCTTATGTAAGAACCTACTCATCTTTAGGATTTGATTTTTGATGATTTACAAGTTCATGACTAAGGAATTTGCACCAATGAGCTACCACAACTGAACTGTTTCCAGAAAATAATTTTTTCGAATACCCTCATAAAATGATATAAAATCACTACTGTTCAGGATTGTAGAGTATATACCACTATTGATTTGCCGTAAGAATCAGTGTGAAAGCCCGTTAAAGATGCCTGCTGTGTTGTATTAAGAGTGTGTGGAATGGATCTCTGGCATGTTAACCCTATTATTCTGACCTTTAGCTGCTCTGCAGTCTTTGACCTTCTTAATTAGGCAATTTAGTGATATAAAGAGAAAAGTTTAGTGTTTAAGAGTCAAATTTATATTGTAGTGCTTTCTTCATGTGTAAGCTTGTCTATGACCTTCTGCATTCTACTCATTGATTTCACCAGAATTGAGCTAATAAATTTTCATTCACATTTGACTCGCATTAGGTGCATAGTTCTCCTAGCTAATTCCCTACATGTAATTAATAAAGGAATGCAGCCTATGAGTAAGTCTGTCAGGATAACATAAAAGCTTATAGTCTTAGTGTTCTATTTCAAGTTCATTTACCAATTAATGCATATATGGTGACTCTACCTTGGTCTAAATTGACATATTTTGTCTTGATGTTCAACGATGCTAACACAGATCTTGTGTTCGGCAATTATCTGAGAATCTGAAATTGTCTGAGAATTATCTGCTCATTTGGAGTTTTGGTATGAGGATTTTTACCAAAAGATGCCTGGTTTTCTAAAAAGAGGAGTGACTGTGAACTTGTTTTACTCAAAAAGTTCAGAACTCATTCCCATATGCATGCTATTAGATACCTGCCACCCAGGGTCTTTTCTGACACTTTATTCTTCATAAACATTAAAATGGGGCTCTAGAATGCTACAGTGCTTCAAAATAATAAGTGCATGAATTCATAAATAAATAAAACAAACATATATATATATATATATATATATATATATATATATATATATATATGTAACTTTTATATCACTCAAAAGGGTGGGTTATTTTAAAGTTTGGAAACTATTATAGAAATAGTGTGGCTTAAATAATAGTTATATTTGCAGATGTGGAATTTGCATTTTGGAGCCAGAAGACACCTCAATACTCAGGCAGTCCTGCTGTAGGGCAGCTGGGAATGAGGGAGGAAGTTGCTCCCATGACCATCAACAAGTAGAGCAAGGCCACTAGTCAAATGGCAGGCATTGGTTTGCTATCAAGCTGTTTTTTACCTGGACAGAAGTTATTTTGTGTGTAAAAATATCAGACAGGTCTGTATTTATGCAGCAGAATAGTGCTTATCACTAATAATTTTATTTTTTAGAAAGGGTTTATGAAATATAAAAATAATCTGTTCCTATTTTTAATTCATGGAAATTTTTAGTATAACTTTCTCAATCACTTTAAAAGTTCTTGATCTTTTCAGGTGTTCTTCTCCTGGGTTCATTTTCTGTTAAATTTTTATATATAAAGAACATTGATTTCATAAGAGATTTTCAAGTTTAGAGTACAGTTACACTTAATATATATTGGTTGTTTTTAAAACAATTCACTTGACTTACTGTTATTTTCTTTTCACAGTTTCTCATTTTACAAATGTTTTATAACTTACCTGGTTTCATTTTGTCTTGAAATTTTTATATTTATGATTGATTTGTTAGAATGAACATACTTAAAATTAAGTTTTTAAATATAGATTCTAAATTTTAATTATTATGTGGTTTTATGTTTCATTTATGTTTTATATTTGAATTATTTTTATTTCAGATAGCCTTTTAAAAACTATTAGTAGTTGTTTTTTGTTCATATCTGGAATTAATGTCTGGTTTTATTGGTGGGAGAATATAAACTGCATAATTATATTAATTTGATTTTTAAGATTTTCTTTAATAGGGTGATGAATTGTTAACAATAAGAGGTTAATTATTTTTACCTATCACACTTAACTATCAGTTTTGTTATCAGCCTAGAAATATTTTAGAGAGAGATAGCCTAGAAATATTTTAATGGTAGTTTTTATCCTACGCCAATGCATATAATACAAAAGGAATTTCAGGGAAATTATTTAAAAATCACCAAAATGTTGGCTTATCTCCTATTACTTGAGTGTCATAACATGTTTCTCAGAGGAGAAGCTTCATGATTAAGTTGTACAGAGTGAATTGATTTAGTCAGCATCAGGCAAGGACAGTGCAGGCCTGGCAGTGGGAGAGCATGCGGAAGCACCCAGGATAGAGAGTACCTCGGGAAGGAAGGGTCTTGTGGGACCCCAGGTTTCTGCATTGGGTGACTGGGCGAGTGATGATGCTCTTCATGAAGGTGCAAATATGGACAGAGGGGGAGAATGAAGAAAGCAAGTGCAGAATTATCCACACAAACATGCAGTCATACCGTTATTTGTGCTTCTCAAAGCAATTTCAATAATCCATTTTGTCCTCATAATAGAATAGTTGACATCTCCATTTTATAGATAGGGAGATTAATTAAATTCAGTGATTTACTGAAGGTCAGAGAGCAACTCAGTAGTGTACTCAGGAATCAAATTCTGATCTCTAATTTACAAGGCCAGGGCTTTTTCTCCTGTGCTGCTGCAAATCCACACTGTAACTATTTAATATCCCCTATGCACATGGGTTGTATACAGTATTTTGAAATTATGTAGATGCTTATTCATGCCTTTTAATGTCTATTCATATCTATCTATCTCATCTATGAGAAAATAGTTTACTTCCTTGCATATTAATTACAATACTTATTTTTATAGATTCTTAATATATTTCCAGGAGATGCTAAAAATGATAGCAGAGATAAAAAAGTAAAATTTTTATCCCATGACACCAGTTCTGGAGAAAAGTTATTTCTAAAGCCAAGGATTTAGCATAACTGGTGAAACGAAAGCCATTCCTTTCATTACAAATAGCTTAAATCTGTAGTCTCATAACTCCCTCCAGCCATGAACTTCAAAGCCCTCTCAGAGTGGTCCTGAAACAACTTTCTTATTTTTTATTTGAACTTCTTAATCAATCTTCTCCACTACCTACTATTCATGCTTTAGAACCAGAGGCCATACATATCTGAATTTTAGCTAAATCAGACATAGACAAAAGTGAGGGGCTAGAATGAAATTTGCC